>NW_015175705.1:0-2767 GCF_001447785.1 Gekko japonicus | reverse complement strand
TGAAGTGACAGATAAAGCTGCCTTGTACCGAATTAGACCATTGGTCCATCAAAGCCAGCATTGTGACATTGTCTACTCAGAATGGCAGTGGGTTTTCAGTCAGATGTCTTTCACACACCCGTGCTTCCTGATTCTTTTATCTGGCAATGCTGGGGCTTAAACCTGGGATCTTCGGCACGCAAAATGGAGGCTCTTCCAGCGAGCCACAGCGCCTTCCCTAAGAGAGGGAGTGGAAATATGTTCCTTTCTATTAGTGCTGTAGGATTGCCAGGCCAGTGCTGGCACCTGGTGAGAGATTGCAGGGGATAGTGTCACATTGATGCCATGACATCACTTCCTGTGCAAACTGGAAGTGATCCCAAAAGGTTTGTCCAGAAGTGGCGTTGCGGTGTCCTCACGATGCTGATCCTCCCACCCCCCTGCACCCAATTGTAGGGTTGCCAGGTCTGGGTTGGAAAATACCTGGAGAATTTGGGGGTGGATCCAGGAGAGGGCGGGGTTTGGGGAAGGGAAGGATGGTTCAATGCCATAGAGTCCGCCCTTCACAGCAGCCATTTTCTTCAGGGGAGCTGATCTCTGTCAGCTGGAGGTCAGTTGTAAGAGTGGGAGACCTCCAGGCCCCCAACTGGAGGCTGGCAACCCTACCCTATTGAGCGCTGGTGGAGAATTGTAGGTCAAGGGTTGGAGACTTCTCCTACAGCAGGAGCCCTGGGAGCCCTAATTAGCATCTAATTACCCATCTTGACCTAGCAGTGTTGTGCTTAATATTACTTTCTCAGCTGCACTGGTGATAGAGGTATAATATCCCTAAATAAAGGCCAACGTGAGCTGGATTCAATTTTTGCCTTCGCTCAGGATTGATGCAGTAGCCAAATCGTTGGCTCACAACTTTAATGCCAGTAGCTCACAAGGTAGAATTTCGGCTTACAAGACTCCACAGCTTACAGGGAGCACTGCAGAGAACCCGTCTGTCTTGGCAGGGCTCATCCAAGGGTTTTTGGCATCATAGATGAGTAACTTTCCCCATGCCACGCTGCTACCACACCACTCCCAGACCTGGCAATGGGGGAAGGCCTCAGCTGCCCGCTGCCCAGGTGCATGGGCACCATGCAAAGATGCATGGGGTTATTGTACCCCATATATCATGTGGCCACTGCTCTCAGGCCAGACAACAGGGGAAGGCCACAACTGTCTACCACCTGGGTGCATCAGCAGTGGCATGTGTGGTGGTGGCCAGGGCTGCCATAGGCCAAGGCTGATCACGTGACACCACAGGGGGGGGCTTGTCTCCCCTCCATCTCAGGCACAGACTGGCATGTAGGCATATGGGTGGGCTGTCCCCACCCCTTGGCTTCTGTCCATTCAGGGACTACAATCCCCTCTTACCTTTTTCACCGGCAGAAAAGCTGATTGGATCTAGCACACCAAGTTGGTACTGAGTTTTTAAAAGACAAGAACCATTTACAGAGAAAATGCAAACAAAATGCATGCTGTTCCACAGTATAAGCAAAGAAGAAGAGACATGGAGATACTTCCAGTGTAACATATAGGGAAGTAAATGAAACAGGACAGTATACTTGCAGAACTGAAACCAGGTGTAGGGTTGCCAGGTCTGGGTTGGGAAATATCTGGAGACTTTGGGGGTGGAGCCAGGAGAGGGCGGAGTTTGGGGAGGGGAGGGGCCTCAGCATGGTACAAAGCCATAGAGTCCACCCTTCAAAGCAGCCATTTTCTCCAGGGGAGCTTATCTCAGTCAGCTGGTGATCACTTCTAAAAGCGGGAGATCCCCAGGCCCCACCTGGAGGCTGGCAACCCTACCAGTACGGCTGGCTGTGGCTACTGGTGGAAAATAGGAGGAGATGTGTACTCACCACAAGGGGGCAGCAGTAGTCATCATCACGCAATATCATCACTTCCAGCACAACCTGGAAGTGTTGGCATTGTGTCAGGGTGGCGCTCTAGTAGTTGCCCAAAACCTCTATTGAAACCATTGAGTCTTGGGGCAAATGCTAGAATGTTGCCTTGGTGTGATGTTGGCGCTTCCGGGTCACACCAGAAGTGACATCATCATGTGGCAGCAGCGATTGTTGCCATCCCTATTTGGCGGGCCTGCGTTGCTGGCCAGCTTCAACAGGCAGCAGCCAAAACTCCCAGGAGTTTGACTGCCATTAGTGGGCACCTAGGAATCCGCCTCACTGGTAATGAATGTATTAAAGCTGCCTTACACCTTTGTTGTTGGCCTTATCTACTCTGACAGGCAGCAGCTCCTGAGAATCTTAGATAGTGATCTCAACCTCACCTGCTATCCGAGCCTTTTAATGGGAGCTGAACCTGGGGCTTTCTGAATGCAAAGTAGATTTCTTTAGCCAAAGGCTTTTGAAAGAGCCCAGTTTTACAGATTCATCCAAATAACCATAAGTGAAGTTTTGGACAGAAGAAGAAGAAGAGGAGGAGGAAGTTGGATTTATACCCCGCCCTTCACTACCCAAAGGAGTCTCAGAGTGGCTTACAATCTCCTTTCCCTTCCCTTCCCCTCCCCACAACAGACACCCTGTGAGGTAGGTGGGGCTGAGAGAGCTCTTCCGAGGACTGCTCTTGAGAGAACAGCACTGAAAGAACTTGTGACTGACCCAAGGTCACAACAGCAACTGCATGTGGAGGAGTGGGGAATCAAACCTGATTCTCCCAGATTAGTCTGTGTTCTTAACCACTACACCAAAACTGGCTGAATAAAATGGACACTGGCCCCGGTCACACGGGAGGTTTT
>NW_015175704.1:934-2816 GCF_001447785.1 Gekko japonicus | reverse complement strand
AGTGATACCATATGGGAGAACTCTGAAACAGGTTTGTTGCTCCTAGTGTCATGTGGATTGTGTTAGATCGCGCTAACAAAAGGACTGGAGAGTCATTTCAGCGAGTGATTCAGCTTTAATGGAAGTATCGAACAAGCACACAAACGCATCCAGGAACCAGAACAGTAAAACATTGGAGCCGGGCTCCTTTTAAACATACCGGGCTAATATAGCCACGCCTACTATATACATAACAACAAATCAGATTGTAAGGATAAGGGCAAATCAGAGTCCTTCCCGCTCCGTGAACAGTCTCTTTGTGATTGGTCGCTGTTTCGATGCGACCAATAGCTTTTGATTACAGTCGGAGCCTTGGCTGGCTCGAAGCTCAACATGGGAGGTGGATTAGGTGATTCATGTTATACTGTCAGTACATAACACTTATACTAATAAATAGGCAGTTTTCCAAAATGAAAGGAATATCTAAAGTTCTTATTTATTTCTCAATTCTGCTATAGCCTGGTGGTGGGCTAAGAGGTGTCAATCATATGTCAACTCATCCTCCCCAATTCAGTAAGGGTTATAGAGTTCAAAGTGTCACTGATTTATTTAAAATGCTGTCTGACAAATTTGGATCGCAAGGCAGTTTACAATATTATCAGACAGAATTTTTAAATCATAAAGCCCTGCAGTACCTGCTGACTCTACATCTTCTTCCAGGGCGGATGGTTGAGAGACTAATTCGGAGGACCCAGCCGGCGAGTCGGCGCTGTCCTTGACCCAACGCCGCCTTAACTGGTCCACATGGTGCCACCATTTCCTACCTTCAGCCAGTAGTACCACATACATTCAGCCTATACACTCACATATTTCCCCGGGAACCCAGTCATGCCCTGCAGCGTAGTTCCGGGCGAACACCTTATTTCCCGCCTGAAACATGTGCACATTTGCTTGCGTGTATGTACGCTCAGCCCGGTCCTCGCTCAGATCCGGATGTAGCCGGTTTAAGCGAGTGGTGAGGCGGCGGCCCATTAGCATTTCGGCCGGACTTCGGCCCGTAGTACTGCAAGGGGTTGTGTGTTGGCGCAGAAGGAAGGACCTTAGCCGAACACTCCACTCTCCCTCGGGCAGCCTTCCCAGGGCTTCTTTGGCTGTTCGAACCATCCGTTCGGCCTGACCATTGGAAGCTGGGTGAAATGGAGCAGCAGTCATTTGTCGGACACCATTCTCCGTGAGGAATTGTCTAAATTCCTCGGACATATACTTGGGGCCGTTGTCGCTGACCAGTGTGTCCGGCAACCCATGGGTTGCAAACAACCGCCGCAATGCATGTATGACAGCAACAGACATGGTTGAGTGCATGTGTACCACCTCAAGCCATTTAGACCATGCATCCACAATGATAAGGAACATTTGCCCCTGTACTGGGCCAGCGAAATCGATGTGAAGCCTTGAGCATGGCTTACCGGTGGATTCCCATTTTTGTGGTGGGGCAGTTGGAGGGTCAGGCCTGCTTTGCTGGCACTGGTTGCAAACCTGTACCCACTCCTCAATGGCTGTGTCCATTTTAGGCCACCATACATACCCTCTCGCCAGGGCCTTCATTTGCACCATTCCCGGGTGCCCGTCATGTAGGGATTGCAAGACCCTGTGTCTGAGTGTCTCTGGGATCACCACTCTGTTTCCCCAAAGTATGCACCCTTTTGATATTGAAAGTTCTGTTTGGCGGGTTTTGTAGGGATGGAACTCGTGTTCCATACTGCCCATTGGCCACCCCCTCCACACCCAGTTGAGAACACGGGATAAGACAGCATCTTTAGCGGTGTGGGCAGCCACATCCTTAGAAGAAACCGGTGTCTGGGGAAGTTCGTCTATGGCCAAGACTTCGCATGCAGGGGCTGGA
>NW_015175704.1:0-765 GCF_001447785.1 Gekko japonicus | reverse complement strand
TGTGGTCTGTGACCAACACAAATTTCCTGCCAAAAACAAAATCGTGGAACTTTTTGACAGCCGCTACTAATGCCAGACCTTCCTTGTCTATCTGGGCATAGTTCCTTTCTGCCGCAGACAGAGACCTTGAATAGAAAGCGATAGGCGCTTCGCTTCCATTCGGCATCAGGTGGCTTAAAACTGCGCCTATTCCAAAAGGCGAAGCGTCTGCAGCCAAGATCAGGAATTTTTGCTCATCATAATGAGTCAAAACAGTGTTGGAAGTTGTGCCTTTACTCCTGTGAACGCTTTTTCCTCGGCGTGTCCCCACGTCCACTTTGCATCCTTGTGTAAAAGTGTGTGCAAGGGTGCTGCCACTGATGCCTTGTGCGGCAAAAACGCGTGATAAAAAATTAGCAAACCAAGGAACGCTTGCAACTCTTTTTTGTTCCCTGGCTTGGGTGCATTCTTAATAGCCTCAACCTTTTCGCATGTGGGGTGAACTCCTTCCACATCTATGCGGAACCCAAGAAAGTCCACACTGTCCACGCCCAGAGTGCATTTGGAGCGTTTTACCTTCAACCCAGCATTTTGAAAACGTTTCAGGACCTCTGTGACCTGGTCCAGTAATTCCTGTTCAGTTTTTCCCGCTATCAGGACATCATCAAAATAGGGTACTGTGCCCGGCACCCCCCTTAAAAGGCGTTCCATTAAGCTTTGGAACAATCCAGGAGCCACATTTACCCCGAATTGGAGCCTGTTAACCTTAAATGCGCCCCTATGGGT
>NW_015175703.1:2333-2836 GCF_001447785.1 Gekko japonicus | reverse complement strand
CTTATGTTCTTATGTTCTTATGACCGCCTTGCTCTGAATGGCCCTCTCTGACATGCCTGGGGTTTCTGGGCTTCTAGACAGATCTTGCAGTATTCCGTGCAGAAACCTCCTCCTATCTATTGCAAGACAGGTTGCCCAAAACATCTGAGAGAATAAAATGTTGAATCCAATCCGAACTAGTTAGATAAATTTTACTCTGGATATCAAGGAAAAGTTTCATGCATGGCTCCTCATACCAGGTACACTGTAATAAAACATGTTGTAAAGTCTCTACTTCAAGCGCGCCACAAAGGCAAAAATGCTGAGAGAAGGGGATTTCAAGTGCAGACATTTCCCAGTCCTGTTACCCATGATCCTCTTAATAGGGTGTCAGGAATTGAACCTAGGACGATGCTGCAGGCAGAGCATGGAAGCTGCATCTTCTATGATGAGTTGTATAGGTGAGTTTCATCCAGAGACAATACAAACATAATTGATTCTCATTCTAAGCTGAATTATCAATC
>NW_015175703.1:0-2300 GCF_001447785.1 Gekko japonicus | reverse complement strand
CTCTTTCCAGTGAATCCAGGACCTGAACTCAAACCTCCTAAAGCCAAGCCCGGCTTCATTGGTTTGTGGTATATAAAAATTAATATATCTGCTTCACATGTCATGGTGGGTCTAAAACCTGGCATGAGACGTGAGTTGCATGTCTGAGTCATGTCTCAAATTAAGCTCAACTTTCCTGAGGTTTTCCCAGAATAATACCAAGGTAACTGAGATGAATCTTTCTTACGGGAATGGCAACCACACCAGAAGGCCAGAGCCCCATTCCTCGCATGCCGTGTGGCTTCCAGATTCGTTGTGTTTATAGATTTTCATGTTGTGTAATTGGATGGCTTGTCCACAATGGGCAAATTTCAGTTGTGAATTAAACATTTTCGTAGCTGAAAAGGCAAGAGGAGAAAGCTTGGCTTGCTGTGGCTAAGTAGTCGCAGCTGCAGCTGCGTGCGACAGGAGTTTGGGACATTGTCAAGACAAGACACCCACCCACCCCCTATCAAACTCACTCGTACTCGTTTGCCAATGCCAGGGTAAGATCAGGAAGACTGGGTCTTTGGGTGGGAGTCCTCTAGGGCCTGGATGCAAAAGCCCTATCCATTACAGAAGCCGTGAGCCCTGACCTAAACACAGGAGCTCCCAAACCTATTGGAATTTGATCTGTGCAGCTCCTGCCTGTCGCGGAGAAGGCCGAGGGCACCAGGAGAGGGAGGCAGCTGTTTTGGAACTGGTTCCCGGCATCCCCTAAAAGTCCAGCTGGAGAGTGCTCAGTTCAGGTCGGTTTATTATTATCACTGTCTTCTTCGACCAGGACAAGCCCAATCAAATTGAAATACAATGAGAAAGAATTCCCAACAGTAGCCTACCTGGTAAGAACCAGAAAAAGCTCCTAATAACGTAGAAGTTTAAGGGTTATTAAAAAATTATAAAAGGGAGAAATAGAACTACCTTTTAAACCTTTTAAACCATTTAAAAATCACTTTAATTTTTTTATTATTAAAGGATAGAGGTATGGCCTATTTGCCTCACCAGTCTGATATGGTGGTTAAGTGCGCGGACTCTAACCTGGGAGGGCCGGGTTTGATTCCCCACTCCTCCACTTGCACCTGCTGGATGACCTTGGGCAAGCTGTAGTTGTGATAAGATCTGTCCTTGAAAGAGAGCCGTTTCTGTCAGTCAGAGCTCTCTCAGCCCCACCAACCTCACAGGGTATCTGTTTATTGTGGGGAGGGGAAGGGAAAGGAGACTGTAAGCCGCTCTGAGACTCCGAGGGTAGTGAAGGGTGCGGTATAAATCCAATCTCCTCCCTCCTCCTCCTCCTCTTCTTCTTCCTTGTAAACCTGGGAGCAGAACCTAGCCACCTGCCTTGTTGTCTGATGATTCCTATCCGATAGCAGGTATTCCAATTTAATTTAGTTTGATCTACCAGGGAACATTTCTAACAGCGGGCTGGTAATTTCCTTTCGGCTCGCTGTATAAAGAGAACAATTAAAAATATATATGCTCCAGAGAATCTATTTCCGTCAGGGAACAGGTGCAAAGCCCAAACACGTGGGGTCGTGGAGTCTTGTGAGCAAGAATTCGTGGAGTCTTGTGAGCAAGAATTCTACTTTGTAAGCTCCTGGCATTAAAGTTGTGAGCGAGCGATTTGGCTGCTGCATGAAATCAGTTTGCCCTGGAGCCCTCCTTCCTGAGCTAAGGCAGAAATGTGTGAGCCGGAGGCTAAAAAACTGTGAGCTAGCTCACACTAACTCAGCTTAGAGGGAACACTGGTAGGGGGATCCCTTTATACCGTCCCTGTATTACTGCGGACGGCAAGGCCCTGCTCCTCGCTAGGGTAAAGGACCTTATAGTGTTGGGGAGGGGGCCATGCCTCAGTGGTAGAGTATCTGCTCGTCATACAGAAGGTCCCAGGTTCAGTCCCCTGTTAAAAGGATCCGGTGGTATGCGATGTAAAAGTCCTCCCTGAGAGTGGGGCTTGTTGCATGTGCCCGCCCGCTGGGCTCCTTACTGCCGGAGCTCCGCTCCTGTGTGCTCCCACAGGAAATGACCCCTGGTTGAATCTATTATCCCATATTAATTTAAAGAAAACAACAAAGGCCACAAAACTCAGGCTGCCCTAAGACGTCAGGCTAAATTAAACTTTTTCTTTGCCTCTTTTCATTTTCTCCCTCTTTCAAAATGAGCAAAATTTAACAACAGAGCAAGCTCCCCTAACTGTGGTGATATCCATATTATTTGGGGGGTTATCAACCTCCTGGTGAGGGCTGGAATTCTCCTGGAATTACAGCTCATGTCCAGTCTACAGA
>NW_015175702.1:1316-2871 GCF_001447785.1 Gekko japonicus | reverse complement strand
CACAGTGGCCCACCTAGTTCAGTATCCTGCTTTATACAGTAACCAAGTCCCAGGAAACCAACAAACAGGGCATAGAGGCCAAGGCCTTCCCCTAATGTTGCCTCTTAGCACTGGTATTTAGAGTTTAACTTCCTTTACTCATCATAGCCAGTTGCCATTGATGGATCTACACTCCATTAATTTGTCTCTTCCCCTTTTAAAACCATGCTGTGATCATTCACTACATCTACTGGCACTGAACTCCGCAGTTTAATTAGTCATTGAGTAAATAAGTACTTTCTTTGTCCACTCTGACTCTATTGCACATCAGCTTTATTGGGTGCCCCCAAGGTCAAACATTATGGGAGAGGCAGGTAAAAGAAAATGCCCATTCTATAGCCAACTAGGTGCTTTCACACACACTAAATAACACACTTTCAATCCACTTTGCAACTGGATTATAATGTGGAAAATGGCAAAATCTACTTGCAAACAGTCACTGGATGGAAACTGCATTGCTTAGCATGTGTGAAAATTCTCACTTACCCTATGCTAAAAATTCTCACCCGGTGCTGTAATGGTGAGTCAGTCTATGGTTTTGTTTTACAAAAATTCACAGGTAAGAGGGGATAAGCCCTGTCTCCCTTTTGCAGCACTGTGCTTCACTTCTTCCACCATTTTCTCTCCCAGCCCAACGGACTTTTATTTATTTAGTTAGTTAGTTAGTTAGTTTAGTTTATTTAGGTATTTTTATCCCACCCTCCCCGCAAGCGGGCTCAGGGTGGCTTACAAGGGGGCAGAACCCCATATATAAAACCCAGTAAAACAGTAAAATCAAACTATAACAATAATAACAGTAATAACAATAATAAAGTGCTTTCAGTAGACAAGATGGTTTTGAGTGTTATGGTGGCATCTTCCAGTCAGCCCCATTGGGGTACCACTGTCCAGCAGATCGTTCCAATCCCACGTTGTCAATGCCGCACAATATATGGCTGAGCCTCCGAGGGAGATCCCGAATCCCGATGGTATTGCCACCGTTGGTGGTGGTAGCAGCGGCGGCCCCTATATGAAAGCCTGGCGGAGGAGCTCCGTCTTGCAGGCCCTGCGGAACTTCATAAGGTCCCGCAGGGCCCTAGTCTCCTCCAGGAGCTCGTTCCACCAGGTAGGGGCTGCCACTGAGAAGGATCTAGCCCTGGTCGCAGCAAGTTTTACCTCCCGAGGACCTGGAATCACCAAACGGTTTTGGGTCCCCGACCAAAGTGCTCTTGGGGGTACGTGTGGGAAAAGGCGGTCCCTCAAGTAGGTCGGACCCTGGCCATATAGGGCAGCACCAGCACTTTGAAGCGGATTCAGTATGCTATTGGCAGCCAGTGCAGCACCTTCAGCCCAGGTCGGATGTGTTCCCATTTGGGGAGACCCATCAGCAACCTGACCGCCGCATTCTGCACTAGCTGAAGCTTCCGGATCTGCGACAAAGGCAGCCCCATGTAGAGAGTGTTACAGTAGTCTAACCTTGAGGTGACTGTCGCATGGATCACTGTAGCCAGGTCATCACGGTCAAGGAAGGGAGCCA
>NW_015175702.1:0-250 GCF_001447785.1 Gekko japonicus | reverse complement strand
CAAGGGGCCTCAAGTTCACTCACTGTTTCAACTGTGGCAGGGAGGTCGCGGCGGAGCGCCAAGACTTTATCTGCAAAATAGCTTGCAAAAGCCTCACAGCCAATATCCAATTCCCTACTATTTTGTCTGCCCTGTGGCAGAGTTGTCAAAGACCGAATCATTCTAAACAATTTTCATATTGCAGCCTGCCCTGGAGGGGAGGGGGGGATTCTAAAACAGTAGTGTACAATGAAGTATAAAGGGGTAACTG
>NW_015175701.1:0-2887 GCF_001447785.1 Gekko japonicus | reverse complement strand
AGAAGCTGAGCAGGGCCGATCCTGGCAAGTATTAGGATGGGAGCAGGCCTGTAGCCAGGATTTGTTTCATTTGGGGGGCCTTTTAAAAAGTTAGGGGGCACTGAAATAAAAATAAAATGAGAAATTCACATAGGCTGAGCTAAAAAAAAAACCCTCACATAAGAAAGGGGGGAGGCCACGTGCGTCTGTACTCCAAGCCATGAATGGGAGGCCACGTGCGTCTGCACTCAAAGCCATGAATTTGTGGCTTGGAGTGCAGGCGCACAGCCCCCACTTCTCCCAAAAAACATTTAAAGGGACAAATTCACAGCTTGGAGTGCAGGTGTACAGAACCTCCCACCCACTTCTTCCCAAACGTTGTGGTGCCTTGGTGGGTAGTCGGGGGGCCAGGCACCTAGAGGCCCCACTGTAGCTGTGAGCCTGGATGACAAAGAAGAAGAGATTGGATTTATACCCCACCCTTTACTACCCAAAGGAGTCTCAGAGCGGCTTACAAACTCCTTTCCCTTCCTTTCCCCACAACAGACACCCTGTGAGGTAGGTCGGGCTGAGAGAGCTCTGACAGAAACTGCTAGTTTTCAAGGACAGCTCTGACAGAACTATGGCTTCCCCAAGGTCATCCAGCAGGTGCAAGTGGAGAAGTGGGGAATCAAACCCAGTTCTCCCAGATTAGAGTCCGCATACTTAACCACTACACCAAACTGGGAGACCTCCAAAGACTACCAGAGCCAGGAAGCAGAGGCAGGCTATCAAGTCACTTCTTTGAACATCCTCCATGCCCCAGAAGGGGTCACCATGACTTCCAGGCAGGGACATACACACGGGCACACACGCACACACACACAAATGCAAAAATACCCCCAAAAATCTTTTTGGTCTCTAAAGAGCTACTGTGCTCAGAAACTGAAGAAGGAAACCCTTAGTTCCATCTGTGCAATGCTAAAATGAATGACAAATGTGTATCAGGACGCATGCACAGAGAGCCTGGTGCCAAGGAAAGCTTCACAAAATAGGACTTGCAGGTAGAACCAGCAAATGTGATCCTGCACATGCCCTTCCTCTATGATTGTACATGTTTTAAATGTCCGGGCAGAGCTAATGAGTGTCCCCCAAATATTTATAGTAAGTTTGTGTCCATTTGAGTCCAAAAAGTAGTCCTACTTGGTTCCTAATTGAAGCTTTCTAGTGCCTACAGGGCTCTTTTTGTAGCAGGAACTCCTTTGCATATTAGGCGGCAAACCCCTAATGTAGCCAATCCTCCAAGAGCTTCCAGTAGCCCCTGTCTAATTTATTTCTAGCTCCTCTGAGGCAGACATAAAGGAATCCTACCGAATCATATGGAATCTTATGCGCAGCAAGGGCTTCCTTTATCTTTTCCTTTCTGGTATCAGTAGCTTCTTTTTCACCCTTTGAGAGGGATGTAGAGAGACGGACTTTAGCAGTTCCCTGCAAAAACACAGAATGGTTAGGAGCAAATCATACTGTCTCATATGAGCAAGCAGGGGAGGGAAAGCAATTAATATCTTCACACTGTGGCCTCCAGCCAAGAAGATCAGCATCAGAAGATGAGAAAGTGGCTTCCATGAGTATTCTTTCCCAGGTCTGTGTAGTGAACTCATCATGGAGTTATGCCAGACTGCACTGTCTCTCATTTGGAGGCGTGAGATGCCTGACTGGTTGTCATTATGGAACAGCAGGAAGGCAAAGTGCAGACAAGTCTATGGGTAACTATACCACAGTTTGCACAAACAAGTACAGGATGACAGGGAAGCACTTTGTCCAGGTGTCAAAATAACACATTGCTTTTTTTCTTTTTGAAAGAGGACTACTTTACCTGCCCAGCCACATCAGTGTCCATCTCCTCTTCCCGATTCCTTTATGGACACTTGGACAGGTCAATGAATGTATATTTAAAACAAGGGGAAGAGAAGTCTGCAATCCCTGAGATGGCCTGTAGCAGTGAACTCCTGTGGCCACGTGTTTTTCTTCTTTTGCCTGAATCAGGGCAACAAAGGCATGAGAGGTCTGGTCTGATTCAGTATGAGGCAGCTTCATAGGTACATTTCAAAGCTCCAGCCCTGAGCACACTTAAGACTTGAGTAACTCTCAGCGGGAACTCAGTATACATGCTGAGATTTGCATGTATATATAATTTGTCTCATCTCCTTGTTTCAGTCAAGGATGGTCAGTCAACTACAGGTCCGGCTTACATCCTGCTTGCTGCCATAGTCAAGAAGCTTCTTGTTCACCAAACTGGATACATCTGAGTACACCACCACCTGTGTATCATCTAGATGAAGTACAAGTGATTCTGTGCTTGACAAGTACATCAGTTTAGAAACTGACCATGACTCCATGAGACAAGTATTTTTCTAATAACAAAGACAATTTAGTTCATGCATTGCACAAACACGAAGAAGAAGAAGAGATTGGATTTATATCCCGCCCTTCACTTGGGAGTCTCAGAGCGGCTTACAAACTCCTTTCCCTTCCCCTCCCCACAACAGACACCCTGTGAGGTGGGTGGGGCTGAGAGAACTCTGACACAAACTGCTCTTTCAGGAACAGCTGTGCCAGAGCTTGTGACTGACCCAAGGTCACATCAGCAGGTGCAAGTGGAGGAGTGGGGAATCAAACCCGGTTCTCCCAGATTAGAGTCCACACACTTAACCACTACACCAAACATGGTCATAAACTGCAGGTTATTTTGCCACGTTCCCAAGAAATGATCTGCTTGTCTCTGTAGCAAGAGTGGCTATTGCACAAGCACATGGACACCCAACTCTATGCCTAAGATGAATTTTGAGAAAATCATCAAGTTGATTTGATTAGGAACTTGTCCTGCATGTAGGTAAGAAAGCTTGATCAAGATAAGCTTGCCTGGTGA
>NW_015175700.1:0-2908 GCF_001447785.1 Gekko japonicus | reverse complement strand
ATGCTGTCAGAGCCCACCACCGGCCCGTGCCCCGACCCGAGGAACCTCAGAAGGTATTTAAATGCAGCTTAAAGGAGGGAACACCGCAACATTTACACATTGGAGCTATTGTAAATGTTGCTGCATTCCCTACTTTAAACTGTAAGCCCTGCATCCCACAGCCCCTTATGCCAGGTTTGTGCTCTGTCCAAAGTGAGGGATCTTTTCCACAGACCAGCCTGTCCCCTCAGTTTTAGCTCTGTGAGGGACAAGACCACAGAAGAGAAAAGAACACAGTCTCATGGCACACACAGTTTTTCAGTTTCGTCACACAATCCCTGGACACCAATTGGTTACAACTGTTACCAAGCATTGTGGGGATTGTAGTCTGTCTGCTTTCCACTCCCATGCAGGTCTCTCCAGGGCTTAGGCCTCACCAGGCCCCGTCTCCCAGTCCTACACAGATTATGACAGGAGGAGAAGGGAAAGGAGATTGTAAGCCACTCTGAGACTCCTTTGGGTAGTGAAGGGTGGGATATAAATCCAATCTGAGGTTGGCCCACACAAGATCTAGGGCGTTTTCGGTGGCGGCTCCTTCCTGGTGGAATGAGCTCCCAGAGGAGATCCGGGCCCTGCGGGACCTAGTGCAGTTCCGCAGGGCCTGCAAGACGGAGTTCTTCCACCAGGCCTTTGGGTAGGAGCCGCCGCCACTACCATCGCCATTACCATCGCTACGCCACCTCCGCAGTTTGTCCATCTATCAGACCTTATGGAGGTTGATTGGTTTGTTGCATCGGGACGTTTTTACTATTAAGATCTTGGCTGCATATAAGTCGCAGAGTATTTTGTAAACTGTATAGATTACATAGATTGGAGCACCAGTTTTATTGTGTGTAAAATTGTTTTTACTGTTTTAGTATTTATATCCTGTTGTTAGCCGCCCTGAGCCACTGGGTAGGGCGGAGTAGAAATCCCAAAATAAATAAATAAATAAATAAATCTTCTCTTCTTCATAAGCTTCTGAAAGTCAGAACTCCCTTCATCAGATGTATGAAGTCTTCAGGGTATCACTGGATTGTTAGCAAGCTGCCAATGTTTGTTTTCATTCTGTATATGTGTGTGCACTTGCCTCTTTCATTGTAGAATCGTAGATGCGCATGTCTATGTAGCTCGCTGAAACAATTATCTAGCTCAAGGCCACAGGTGGATGCAGAGCTTGTTAGTGTGGAGAAGCTCTCACTAAACACCATGAGAAGAAGATAATGTACCGTTAGTTCTCAGGCTCAAGGGCATGCACGGGAACCCCCGCAATTGGCCCTTAGTAATTTGAATGTTTATTTTATGCTTTGCCATTGCTGTTCCTGTTATACACCTTCAGCTCTAATAAAGTTACCTTTTCTTCAAAAGCGTGCTTATTACAATGCGAGGAGGAGTCTGACATTCTGTTCAGAATCCCTCTTTCTCTATCTCAGCAAATCTATCTATATCGATATGAGTGACGGAGAGGAGAAACCTAAACCGGACGAGAAGGACCCGGCAGGTCCAGATCTGGGAAATGTCCAAGTGACCACGGCAGAAGTGCCGGTGACCGTGGCAGAGGTGCCGGTGACAACGGTATCGGGAGGGGGAGCGATCCCAAAGAGATGCACGGCGTCCATGTTTCTGACCCCCCAAGGACCGAAGTACTGCCAGGATGAATGCTCTACCCAAAGCTGGAGCCAGTTTGATGCGGATACCACCCGAGAGTCGTATTTGAGGACAGTTTGTATGACAAAGGATTAGGGGCTCAAGGACTACCTTCGTTGGAAGCCCACTTCAAGCCGGCTCCGCCGCCTTGGGTGACGGACAGATTGAAAGCTCGGAGCGACCGGGCATCCCCAGATGAGGGGCTGATGGATTGTATAGAAACCACCGATCGCAACGTGCGCCAACTGCAGCAAATGCTGGAGGACATGCTCCACGCCATCCCGGAATTGGTGACGCAGACCATCGAAGAAGTGCTCGATCAGATGAGGCTGAGGGATGGGGTACCGGGAGAACAACAGCTGTCGGCGCTGGCAGGGCCAGGGCTGCCTGGCCTACCTGGACAGCCAGGGCTACCCGGGCAACAACCCCCCATCCCCGCCCCAGCTCCGAGGCCACCTGACGTTCCCGGTCCGATACCACGGCTGGCCAGTCCCCGAGGCCAAGCACCTCCCCGGCCAAAGGACTTGATAGAGGTGACTTTTGACAGAAATTCTGAGGAGCTTTCCTACTTCATGGTTCGAGTACAAAAATTCCTGGAATGATCAGGCCACCTGTTCCCAGATGACAGCAGCCGGATTGACGTGGTGGCTGCAAGACTCCGGGGAGCTGCGGCGACCTGGTACATGGGCCTTCATAACACCCGAGGCCCTGAGCTGATGGACATGTATGCCTTCATGTGGGCGCTGAGGCATCAGTACAAAGACCGGAACACGGGGTCAAGGGCGCGAGCGTACTTGCACACCCTGAAGCAAGCGAAAAGAACGGTCCGCGAGTACTCAGCCGAGTTTAAACTGCATGCAGCTAAGTTGCTCAACTGGCCTGATAACGTTCTGGCTGAGATGTATCGGATTGGCCTGAATGCAGAGATTCGAGAGACAGTCCTGAGGTCCGTGGATCCAGTCTCCCTGATGGCTTGGATGCAAGAAGCCAATCGCTGGCAAACCCTGAGACTGGGCATCGCAGCAGCCGGAGGCAGACCAACCCCGTCCCCTGCGAGGACCAAGCCGACACGCCAACCAGACGCCCTGCGGGAGCAACGGATGCACCAAGGCTTGTGTCTAAAATGTGGGGAGAAGGGTCACTTCGCAGCTGATTGTGGGCAGGCAGGACGGAAGGAGAAAACCGATCCAGGGAAAAGTCGCCCCACCATCCCCTTCAAGAAAGCTACGGGGAAGCCGAAGTT
>NW_015175699.1:0-2911 GCF_001447785.1 Gekko japonicus | reverse complement strand
GTCCCTGCTCTGGCCTTTCCTTTCCCACTGGAGTAGGGTTTGCTTGTTTGCTTGCTGGTTTTTAAAATCAGCAACTGACATTATTTTTATAAAGCAAATCTCTAGCTCCTTTTGTTGCAGAGGTATGCCTTTTCCTTTATATCTCTACAATGAAAAGGGCTAGATGCTTACTTTTAAAAGAATGAGATCTAGAAATTCAGAAAACCTGATAGATTGTTATAATGATATGTCAAGTGTGAATTTTTTAAAAAACTGAAAACTTTCCCAGCAGGGGAGAGAATTGCCTCACAGAGGTGACTAGGGCAAAAAAAATAATAATGCAGGGAAACCTACTATGTGGATATCCCCTTGCCACTGTGCTGTATTGGCAGCTGCAGCAGCAACAAGGAAACCACACAAACCTGTTCCTGTGTGGAAAACAGCTCGATCTCATCTGAGTCCCCTCTTCATTGCTGCCTCTGTTCGCTTGGCTTTTGTCCACCTAGGTCCCACGAGCCTTGGCATAGCCCTTTTGGTAGTCAAAAAAGCCCTTCCTCGCTCTTTTGCCAATAGATTGGATCCAGCCCACTGGGAGCAATGGTAATAGCTGCCGGTGAATGAAATGAAGAGGCATGCAACAGTGAGAACTCAAGTTATGGGCAAACAAGCATGTTCATTTTAATTTACCTAAATGTAAAAAAAAAAAATTCTCAGTATTCTACCTTCAATACAACTTTAAGAGTCCTATGAGTGGCTTGTTTCCAGATTTCTGCAATCCAGATCCTATTTACAGGGGTCCCTCCCAAACATGGTGCCAGGGGGCACCATGGTACCCGCCGACAGCTTTCCTGGTGCCTGCCAAAAAATTTTAGAACGTGGGCAGGGCCAGGTGGTGCTTTTGCCTAGCAGGCCTTCTGATTGGCCAGCGGAGATCTGATTGGCTGTGCAGGTTTTTATAAAAGTTGCCTTGTCAGCACCTGCAACAGCACAGACAATATTTTAAAATGATATGTTTGTTTTAAAAGGCATCCTGTTAAACAGAGTTTATGTCTGAAAAGTTGAAGCGTTAATCTCACTCCCTAACATTTTGCAGTTGGCTTCACTTCCAGCGGCAGCCGTTTTGGGGTTGGGCCCACGACCACGTGTCAGCGTTCAAAAGGTGCCTGCAGGTTCTAAAAGTTAGGGGACCGTTACCCTATTGCATTGTTCTTTGGGTGTCCCAGCTGTTGATTGTATTGACGTACACTGTGCGATTCACCTTGAGTTTCCATGAGAAAAAGGTAAAGGTAAAGGTTCCCTTGCTCGAAAGCCAGTCGAATCCGACTCTAGGGTTGCGGTGCTCATCTCCGTTTCAAAGCCAAAGAGCCAGCGCTGTCCGAAGACGTTTCCGTGGTCATGTGGCCGGCATGACTAAACACCAAGGCGCACGGAACGCTGTTACCTTCCCACCGAAGTGGTACCTATTTATCTACTTGCAATTTCTTGCTTTCGAACTGCTAGGTTGGCAGGAGCTGGAACTAGAGACGGGAGCTCACTCCGTCATGCGGCACACTCGGGTCTCGAACTGCTGAACTACTGACCTTCCACAGCCTGCAGTTCAGCGTCTTAACCACTTGAGCCACCGCAGCTCCTCCATGAGAAAGGAGGACTATAAACAAACAAATAAAATCAGTAAGGGTTGTGATGATAATCCACATTTTTATAGCACTTTTCATGTATTCCGGGTGCTTCAGGTACATTATTTTTCTGTAACCCAAACAATGCCCTGACCTGGATGGCCCAGGCTAGTCTGATCTCGTCAGATCTGGGAAGCTAAGCAGGGTTGGGCCCAGTTACTATTTGGATGGGAGACCACCAAAGAATACCATGGCGGCTAGACAGAGGCAGGCAATGGCAAGCCACCTCTGAATGTCTCTTGCCTTGAAAACCCTGCTGGGTGGCCATAAATTGGCTGTGACTTTATGGTACTTTCCACCACCACCAGTCCCGACCATCACCAAACTGCCCTGTAAGGCGGCGGCGCGTTACCCCACAACTGCAGACGAGGGCTGAGAGAGTGTTGCTTGCTGAAGGCCGCCGAGTGGCTTCGTGGCATGAACTGTGGGTTTCTGGCCTGTAGCACAATTGCTCAGCCTCTGCACTGTGCCCGCTCTCGTGTAAGATTGCATTCGGTCCGAGACTCTAACAGACTCATAACAGGCAACCATATTATGAAATGAGATGCTGACTCGAGACAGGAAAGTCTTGCTAATGCCTCTGTAAACCTCGCCTCCGTTTCTGCAGGAAAATGGAGCCATCTGCAGGAAAGACTGAGTTCGGAGGTTTGAGCAAGTCATCTTCTGATATGCCATAAACGAAAGCACGCAGAACCCAGCAAGTAAGAATAAATAGGCTGTGTAGCGAATAAAAGAAATAAGGCGTGCACATATAATTCCCCATGGTCAGTTCATTAGAGAGATTTACATTCCAAGCACAGCTTTTAAAGGCTCTTTCTGCACTCTCCTTTTAATCCAGGTTCACTGTGGTGCCCTCCAAACAATTCTGCACTAAAATCGAGTTCAGCCCTCTTTTTATTCCGTTCCCCCCCCTTCTGCAGTACATTTTACCTCCCTTCAGTGGTCAGCCTGGTTTCAGCTTGCTGTTGCCCTGGGTTATTTGGATGCTGTTTTGCTGTGGACTTAAATTGCCTCAAAACACTGAGAAAATCCGGAGTGGCAGGCAAATGTGGAAAGGACCTATGTCAAAAGAAGTTTTTCGCAGACACAGGGGGAAGCTGATAAACTGTAATTAATGATTATTGACTTCTGAAATGTTTATTAGTTAACAAGTTGGCATTTTTATAAGTTAAGTGTGCCTTGGTTATAATCCTAAAGCTGGAGTCTGGGAGGTAGGAAAGAAAAAGGGGGGAAAGAAGAGGTGGGGCCCAGGAAGG
>NW_015175698.1:2711-2930 GCF_001447785.1 Gekko japonicus | reverse complement strand
CCTCGTCAGAGATCAGTCCAGGCAGAGACCACAGTCTCCACTGGGGCATTCTGGGAGGGTGCAGGATGCAGAGTTTGGCATGCGTCAAGAGAGTTGGGTTCAGAGCCTCTCTCTGCTTGGTCAGCAGGACCAAAAGCCTCCTTGAGAAAGAAGTGGGGACCCGACCGTCCCCCAGTCTTCCCCCCCTACCTGGACCAGAGGTGGAGCAGCCGTTTCCAC
>NW_015175698.1:0-2273 GCF_001447785.1 Gekko japonicus | reverse complement strand
AAGAGGGGACCGTAAATCATGTTGCACGACACGTCAGCATCACATCCGCCCCAAAACCCAGACGACATTTTAGTGCATTAGCCCTGTATTTCCAGGGCATCTGCTGATGCTTTGACTTCACATCCAGGTATTAGGCGCATTAAGACATCGACATGACGTCACACCCACCCCATGTTCCACCCTCAAACTGCATGGGGGTGCCAGGCTGTGGCCTGGCATCCCGAGTCCAGTATCCACTCTCTCACTGTGGCCTGCCACATGCCCCTGGAAGGCCTTTAAGCAGGGGGCACAGAACCCAAATTATTGCCCCTTGCAATGAGGTTTCAGAGGTCTGCTGCCCCAGAAAAGTGCTGTTTGAAAAGTGCTGTGAAGTCACAGCTGACTTACAGTGAAGCCACAAGTTTATCAAAGGGAGAGACCTTCAGAGGTGGTCTGCCATTGCCTGCCTCTGCATAGCAACCCTGGACTTGTTTGGTGGTCTCCTGTGCGAGAACCAACCAGGGCTGAACCTGCTTAGCTTCTGAGATCTGAGGAGACTGGGCGAGCCTCGGCATGTGGACGTTCCATTTATTCCCCATGGCTAATAGCTGATCCCAGATTTCTCTTCCTTTCCTTTTTTGAGCCACCTTGAGACCCTCTGATAGAAGGAAGGGGAGCACATGTCAATTAATGTAATTAAGAATGCAATTCCTCTCCATGAACCTGTCTTCTCCCTGTTGAAGTGGAGTGGCCATCAGAACATCCAATGGCACTCTGTGTGTCAGAACTCCATTCTATGTAGTATGCAAAACCATTCCCCGTTTCTCCTGCCCTGAACCTTCTGCCCAACAACCTGACTAGGACCCCTGATCCCACCTGGGCAGGATGCACCCTTACCACTTGACAGGGCATCCTCCTGGGCCTGGACCCTCTGACTTTCCCCTGACAGAGCTCCTTCTGCCTCAGAGAGCTTCACTTCCATCTTCACAGGTCGTCCCCACATCTGCAACAACAGCCAGGTAAGAGGAAGAATGGAAACATCTAGCAAAATATCCAGTGGTAGAAATAGCCAAAAAAAGATAGGAACAATACACTGAGGGATTATACAAAGGAAATGAAAGGATGGCAGATTCCTTTCCAGAAAAATCTCTTGAAGAACCATCAGCGGTTCAAGAAAGGGAAGGGAAAGCTGCATTGAGAGCAATTTGGAGAAACAAATCACCAGGAATAGATGGGATATCAATAGAAATCTTCCAAGGCACAGAAAAGGAGTCCCTCAAAATCTTAACAAGAATATGCTAACAAAGATGGAAAGCAAAACAATGGCCCGCAGACTGGAAACACTCATTTTACATTGCAATTCGAACAACAGGAGACATCAAAGGCTGCAGCGACTACTGGGCCTTCGCATTAATTTCTCATGGGAGTAAAGTGATGCTCAAAGTCTTACCACAAAGATGGTTACCACGTATGGAATGAGCAATGCCAGATGTTGAAGCTGGATTCAGAAGAGGACAAGGTACTTGAAATCGTATTGCACATGTAGGTCGGTTATTGAACCATACGAGAGAATTTCAGAAGAAAATCAGCTGGTGTTTCATAGATAACAGCAAATCTTTGGACTGTGTGGATCATGAGAAGCTATGGCTGGTTTTTAAAGAAATCAGACTGCCACATCATCCGTTTCCTTTGATGTGCAACCTGTACTCTGGACAAGAGGCCACTGTTAGGACAGGAGACGGAGAAACAGAATGGTTTCCGAATTGGCAAAGGCGTCAGACTACAGTGTATTTTCTCTCCCTTTCTCTTCAACATATATGCAGAACATATAATAAAGAATGCTGGATTCAATTTAGATGGAGGAGGAGTGAAAACTGGTGGAAGGAACAGTAAACTTTTGAGATACGCAGATGACACCACATTACTGGCAGAGAATAGTGAAGCCTTGAAACAACGACCCATGTAGGTTAAAGCAGGAGGCACCAAAGTGGGATTACAGCTGAACATCAAGAAGACAAAAGCCTGGAATTTCAGAAATGTAGAGTGGATGATGAAGAAATTGAAACGGCTCAAGATTCTCTGTTCCTTGGCTCCATCGTCAACCATACATGAGACAGCAAGGAAGAAACCAGGAGACTGAGGCTGGGAAGGGCAGCCAAGAAGGAGCTAGAAAAGATTCTCCCGTGTAAGGATGTGTCGCTGGTGACCAAGATTGAGTTAATTCGTGCCACAGAATTCCCCATTACTGTGTGTGAAGGAGGAGTTGGACAGAAGTTGGGATTATACCCCGCCAG
>NW_015175697.1:1880-2771 GCF_001447785.1 Gekko japonicus | reverse complement strand
GGCGGCTGGTTTACAGCAGTCATGCCAGACGTTTCACAAACCGCCTCGAAGCTGGAATTTCACGTGTGCAAGTCAGACTGTACTCGGTCCCCGTTTCCCCCCTACTGTACGCCTCCTTTAAAAATGTGTATTTTTGTCTCCAGGTGTACAACGAGCAGATCCATGATTTGCTGGAACCAAAGGGCCCTCTGGCTGTCCGGGAAGATCCAGAGAAAGGGGTGGTGGTTCCAGGCCTCTCTCTTCACCAGGTAGGAAGGTAGGAGGGCTGCCTGGTAGGCGGTGCCACAACCGAGAAGGCCCTCTCCCCGGGTTGCCACCCACCTGACCTCAAAAGGCAGGAGCACCCAAAGCAGGGCCTCTGGGAATGACCCAAGCAGTCAAGCGGGTGTTAGGGGCACTGTGAATTCAGCCTCTGGACAACCGCACACTTCCGAGCAACTGAATTTGTGAAGGCGGCTGAGCGATGCCCAGGGGGATCTTGCGTATCTCTAGGCTGGCTGAACAGGGTTTCCATGGGTGGCGTTTCAGTAGAAGAGGAGAAGAGATTGGATGTATGCCCCGCCCTTCACTCGGAGGCTCAGAGCGGCTGACAAACTCCTCCCCCTCCCCACAGTAGACACCCGGAGAGGTAGGTGGGGCTGAGAGAGCTCTTTCAAGGACAGCTCTGACAGAATTATGGCTTGCCCGAGGTCATCCAGCAGCTGCAAATGGAGGCGCGGGGAAATCAAACCCGGTTCTCCCAGATTAGAGGTTGCGCACTTAACCACGACACCAAACTGGCTTTGGGGTAAGCTCCAGGAAACTACTTCAGCTAGAAGTTTGCAAATGATGGACCAGCTGCCTGGGAATGGACAACCAGTGGCTAAAGCACCATCTTGTAAGAGCAGCGTA
>NW_015175697.1:0-1865 GCF_001447785.1 Gekko japonicus | reverse complement strand
AGAAGATCTTCCTTCGAAACAGCAAGACATTCCGGAGATCACCGTCAATATATATTTTTCTATGATTATGTATATTATTTTTGTTCACTTTTCTGTGATTCTTTAAAGACATATATTAAGCGTCACTTTCTCACAGTTTTTCTTGTTCTCCGTATTATCTCGTTACTGTGCCAATCAATTGTTATTATAGTATACACACTGCCATACAATAATAATAATAGGGAAGAGGAGGAGGAGATTGGATTTTTACCCCGCCCTTCACTCGGAGTCTCAGAGCGGCTTACCATCTCCTTTCCCTTCCCCTCCCCACAACAGACACCCTGTGAGGCAGGCAGGGCTGAGAGAGCATCACGTCTTCTCCCGCAGTGGGAGGTGGAGGAGGGAGGGGAGGCGTGACCCTCCAGCTGCTCAGAGAGATTGCCGAACACGTTAGGCGCCAGGCAGTGCCATGTACGCGTTTCCTGCGGCTGGGGTGGGGTGCAGAAGAGGAGCCATTCCTCAGGGGCCGTGGCTGCCTGGGGCACCTTACCAGACCGCTCCTGACCCCCTTCCCTCTTCTCCGGTGTCTCCACCTCCTTTTAGCCCCAAACTGCAGAGCAGCTGCTAGACATGTTGGCGCGAGGGAACCAGAACCGCACGCAGCACCCCACGGACATCAACGCCACGTCTTCCCGCTCCCATGCCATCTTCCAGGTAAGCCTGGCCTTGGTGATGTAGTTTGCGGGTTCAGTAAGGACACAATGTGACAGATCAATTGAAGCTTTCTGACCCAAGCTCAGTTCTCTCTCTGTCCCAAGCTGTTGTGTGTCTCCCGAACGGCCTGTCAGCAGCGCTTTATTAGAATCGAGCAGGCTCACATGTGGTACAGTGAAGAACGTTACAAACGAAGAAGCCTCTAACTAAAATCACACGATGTTCTTGGCCCTCCCTCTCTTCTCTTTGCAGATCTACGTGAAGCAGCGGGGCAGTGCGGTGGGCGTCACCCGGGACCTGCGGGTGGCCAAGATGAGCCTGATTGACTTGGCGGGCTCCGAACGGGCCTCTGTCGCCAACACCAAAGGGGAGCGACTGCGCGAGGGCGCCAACATCAACCGCTCTCTCCTGGCCCTGATCAACGTCATCAACGCCCTGGCCGATGCAAAGGTGACGCGTCTCCTCCGTACGCCCCCCACCCGCTTGTTCTGGCAAGGCGTTTTTTAAGATGGGAAATTTGCCTCTTCGCTTCCAGATGATTATTTTTAAAGAAACAGTACTCTTTTTGTCTTAAACTTCCAAGCAGAGTATAAAATACGTTCATGAATACAGAAACGACGACTGAGGGGTGACACGATTGAGGTTTATAAGATTATGCATGGGAAAGAGCAGGTAGAGAGAGAGGTACTTTTCTCCCTCTCTCACAATACAGGAACTCCTTGTGGGCACTCAATGAAATTGCTGAGCGGTAGGGTTAGAACGGATAAAAGGAAGTACTTCTTCACCCAAAGAGTGATTAACACATGGAATTCACTGCCACAGGAAGTGGTGGCGGCTACAAGCATGGACGGCTTCAAAACGGAATTAGATAAGCATATGGAGCAGAGGTCCATCAGTGGCTATTAGCCACAAGGTATAGATAGGGACTCTGGGGCAAGTGATTCGCTGTCATCTTTGTGCGGGGGGGGGGGGTCAACAGTGGGAGGGCTTCTAATGTCCTGGCCCCACTGGTGGACCTCCTGATGGCACTGGTATTTCTGGCCACTGTGTGATACAGAGTATTGGACTGGATGGGCCTTTGGCCTGATCCAACATTGGCATCAGGTTCTTATGTACATCCTAGACAAACTGGTAAAAATGTACGGGTTATTCTTTTGAAGGCAACCCATCTC
>NW_015175696.1:2425-3100 GCF_001447785.1 Gekko japonicus | reverse complement strand
CTGGCCAGGTGGGGCTTCCTGTGGATTATCGTTACCACCTGGCTGTGGCCGAGGCTGTGGCCGGGGTTGCATAGTCAAATACATAGTGTCAAAGAAATCCTCCGTGGTCTCCAGCTGTATTTTTTCAAGTTCTGCTTCAATTCCCAAGGAGTCGGGCGCTCCCCCATATGCCTGTAAAGAAGGCAGGGGAGGGGCACTCGGCTCCTGGTAACGTTCTCTATCTTTAGCAACTAGCTTCCATAAAGAAAGATATTTTGAGGCAGGGCTCTCGACTGGCACATGCACTTGCAAGACTGCCAGCTTCTTTTTATCAAAAGAACCCGCCTTAGGCCACTGCAAGGGGAGGTCCAGATGTTTGGTCAAGCGTGGCCAGGTCCGTTTGCACCAGGAAATTAGTTTGTGCTGTGTGAGACCTTGGGGTAGCTTGGCTGGCCCATGATAAGGGTCAAAATGGGTCAACATGATGTCAAGTGGGGATGCTTTAACAACCTGGCTTGTATTCCCACCCATGGTATAATTCAAACCCAAACAGTAACACACCAAGCACACTATTTCACACAGGGGCACACACAGATAGAGGAAAAAGTGGATTATGGAGAAAACAAGGGTGTGCTGTTTTTGTATGACTATTTTGTGGCTCAAGCGTTAAATTCCCAGAGAGTTATGAACCTCTCT
>NW_015175696.1:0-2329 GCF_001447785.1 Gekko japonicus | reverse complement strand
TGCACACACTCTTATATTCTCAGACACACATACATTCAATGCGTTTATTTCACGCATTTATTCCCACGGGATTCATAAGGGACAGTGGAAAAATAACAAAAATATGTACTGTATTTATACAAATTTTGTCAGCTGAGTCTTCTTTCACAGTGTTATACCCTCACTGACTCCTTCGTGAAGGGCTGGAATCGGTCCACTCTCCAATTCCAGACAGCTGCCCCGAGGTTGGCCAGGGATTCCCAAAGAAAGGGGTACACACACGTCACAGACCACAAGCAATAACACCAACAAAACACCTTGCACACACAAAACTTATCCCACCCCGTATTTAGTGGAAGAGAAGAAAAAGCGAGCTTCAAGTGCTCAACCTGCGTTTGACCATGGAAGACTGACTTCAGTGGTCAAAAAAGAGCAGGGTAGTGAGATATTTTGGCTCAATCTGCTTGCAAAGTGGCAAAATGCCCTATACCTTCAACAAAACAGACTGCATGGATCTCTGACTACAGAAAATCCCTTCCGGCTAGCAATCAGACCAGCTGAGTCCCGCTACCGGGCGGCTACAAATGCGCATTAAAACACTTCATCAGGCTTCCCAAAACCTCGTCTGAAGGCCTCCCACTAAGGCTCCTTTCAGGAAATCACAATTAGAAAAAGATAGGATAGGTAAAAAAAGATTTGTCTACTCACCAGTCCAAATGCTGTTCTCCTTGGGAGGTGTAGAGGAAATCCCGGGTTTCGGCACCATTTGTTGGAAGAAAATGTGTTCCCACACACCCCCTCCCTGTGGTTCGTGTCCTCTAGTGTGTTGCCTCTCTTACCAAAAGGCTGAAGGTGCAGTTTGAAATGCTGAGCGCTGGCTAGAGATACTCCAAGCAAAGGTCTCTCTCTATATATTTATTTTATTTAAGAAAGGCCCAGTACTCAGAATTATCTGACAAGATGAAACAGCAAGACGCTGTATCAACTTGACACACAATACACATCTATTTCAATAACTATAAATAGTAAACACATACACAAAAATTGACCATGCAGACACAGTTTCCCACCCAACAAAACATGCAACCCAGCAAAGAGATCTCCTTGGGTTAACTCCTAACTCCCCAGAAGTGTCTGGAGGTTCAGAAGCCAACGAAAATCTGTTGGAGCCCTGGCCCTATTTATACCCAAAGATCAAAGTGTTTTCTTGATAATCCTATCACATGTCCCAATTTACAGGTGGAAATTTGGCTACTGAGATTGTTTCCTGGAAGTTGCGATTGTAAAATCCCTTCCTTATACCAAAAGTTCACACTGGGATGAGTTTGTTGTTTCTCTGTGGTTCCCACCATCCGGGCCACAGGTTCTTTGAAGTTACCAGATTGCTACTTCAAAGTTATTTTCAAAGGTATGTGAAATCTTGTCCCTGGGATTGCATATTGAATTAGGGTCCAGCTGCAATTTGTTTAACGCCCTTAAATTGTGAGTCTCACACATCCATTGATTCAAACAGATTCTCCTTATGGGTGTTATCACTGAGAAAAAATCAGGATTTGTTTGAACTTCTGGTTCCCATCAATTTGCATTGTGGATTTGAAGTCCCAGCTGCACAAATGGTCATGTGTTTTATGGCCCAGGAAATTGGGGGGGGGGATCTGTCACATCTCAAACTTGTTTGCCTGACCAGATGCTTATTGTGAGAGTCACACCTGGGCTGGGCATGGAATGTGTTACATCTCTAGTGAGAAAAGGTCAAGCCTGTTTGTTTGCAAGACAGATATACATATGTGGATTCGGTATCAACTATTTTGCTCATTTTAATCCCAAACTTTTATGAAAATTCCTTCCACACATAGGAACCTGGAATGTAAGATCTATGAATCAAGGTAAGCTTGACATGGTCAAAAATGAGATGGCAACACTGAACATCGATATCTTAGGAATCAGTGAACTAAAGTGGACAGGAATGGGTGAATTTAACTCAGAAGACCATTATATCTATTACTGTGGCCAGGAATCTTGTAGAAAAAATGGTGTGGTCTTTATAGTCAACAAGAGAGTGCAAAAGTCAGTACTGGGATACAATCTCAAAAATGACAGAATGATTTCGGTCTGACTCCAAGGCAAACCATTCAACATCACAGTAATCCATGTCTATGCCCCAACCACTGATGCAGAAGAGGCTGAAGTGGACCGGTTCTATGAAGACCTACACCTCCTAGAACTAACATCAAAAAATGATGTCCTCATCATCATAGGGGACTGGAATGCTAAAGTAGGAAGTCAAAAGGTAACCGGAATTACTTTTGGAAAAGAAAAAAAAAAGGTAACCGGAATTACAGACAAGTTT
>NW_015175695.1:0-2996 GCF_001447785.1 Gekko japonicus | reverse complement strand
CAGTCACACACTGTCTAGACATTTTCATTTGAGTTATCTACTACGACTCCAGGAAGGCCTGGCGGGATCTGGTCCATGGGGTCGCGAAGAGTCGGACTCGACTGTGCGACTGAACAACAACTACTACTCCAAGCTCTCTCTTGGTCAGTCTCTGCCAGTTCAGACCCCATCGATGTGTATTTATAGTTAGGATTTTTGGCTCCAATGTGCATCACTTTGCACTTGGCCACACTGAACCCCATTTGCCACGTTGACGCCCACTCGCCCATCCTCGACAAATCCCTTTGGAGTGCCTCACAATCCTCACCGGTTCTCACCACCCTGAACAACTTCATGTCATCTGCAAATTTAGCCACTTCACTGCTTACTCCCAACTACAAATCATTAATAAACAAGTTAAAAAGCAGTGAACCAAGTACTGATCCCTGGGGTACCCCACTGCTTACCACCCTCCACTGAGAAAATTGCCCATTTATACTCATTCTCTGTTTTCTATTAATTAGCCAGTTTTTGATCCATAAAAGGACTTGTCTTCTGGAACCCTTTTAGGCACAGCATAAAAGGACTTGTCCTTTTATCCCATGATTTTTTAGCTTACTTAGGAGCCTTTGATGAGGAACTTTATCAAAAGCTTTCTGGAAGACAAGGTAAACAATATCTGTTGGATCCCCCTTGTCCACATGTTTGTTCACCCCCTCAAAGAACACTAACAGGTTAGTGAGACAAGATCTTCCCTTGCAGAACCCGCGCTGAGTCTTCCTCATTAGTTTTTGTTCATCTATGTGCCTACTAATTCTTTCCTTAATAACAGTTTCCACCAACTTACCCGGTATCGATATCAGACTGACTGGCCTGTAATTTCCCGGATCTCCTCTGGAACCCTTTTTAGAAACCTAAAAACATGTTTCTAAGACCGGATACCTGCAAAAGATATTTGAAAGCAGGGAGGCAGTGGGGGGGGGGCACAGACATAAACTGCCAACCTCCAGCTAAGGCCTGGAGATCTCCTGGCATCACACCTGCTCTTGAGTAAACAGAGATCAATTCTCTTGGAGAAAGTGGCCGGTCTGGAGGGTGGACCCTATGGCACCAAGCCCGGTGGAGGTCCCTCCCCAAACCCTGCCTGCCTTCCCCAGGCTGTAACCCCAGATCTCCAGGAATTCCCCAAGCCCTGAGCCAAGAGTCCTTCAGTTTATTCCCAACAGCTCACGACTGTTGTCCCGCCCAAGTACCTGCAAGCGGCAAGGGGGTGACGACCTCACTTCAGATGCGTATTCAGCAGCTACTGACCTACCTAGCGGGGCCTTCCCAACTTCAGACTCTCCACTGTCTTTGTGGCACGTGATCAAAGCGATAGATTAGCAGAGTGCTCAAGGCACAGTGGAATTACCTGGTGTGCAGTGTTCTCTCTAAGCTGAGTCAGTGTGAGCTAGCTCACAGTTTTTCAGCCTCCGGCTCACACATTTTTTGTCTTAGCTCAGGAAGGAGGGCTCCAGGGCAAACTAATGTATGCACTAGCCATATTGCTTGCTCACAACTTTAAGGCCAGTAGCTCACAAAGTAGAATTTTTGCTCACAAGACCCCACAGCTTAGCGGGAACATTGCTGGTGTGTGTGTTCCCTCTAAGCTGAGTTAGTGTGAGCTAGCTCACATTTGTTTAGCCTCCAACTCACACATTCTTGTCTTCGCTCAGGAAGGAGGGCTCCAGAGCAAACTCATTTATGCAGCAGCCAAATCGTTCCCTCACAACTTTAATGCCGGTAGCTCACAAAAGTAGAATTTCTGCTCACAAGACTCGACAGCTTAGAGGGAGCACTGGTGTGTGTAGAAACAAACTTGCACCCAGAGCCTTCTTATCTTAGCAAACTAGATGGCCCTCTGACAGCCATGCTGATTCTGGGAACTTGGGCAGATCCTTCTTGATAAAGAGAGGGAGGGCGGGAAGGGTTGCATCACGGCTTAGTTCTTGCACGCCCAGGGAAATGCTGATGGCCACTCTGGGGTCAGGAAGCCGTTTTTCTCCAGGCCACTCTGGCTGGAGATCCCTGAGCGGTTTTTTTGTCATCTTATGGGTATGGAATAGCGGCCACACTGGGTGTGTGTGTGGGGGGAGGTAGTTGTGAATTTCCTGCCTTGTGCAGGGGATTGGACTAGATGACCCTGGAGGTCCCTTCCAACTCTATGATTCCACAATTCTATTGTGGGTCTGTAATGTATCTATCGCAGACCGCGTGGCACACAAAGGCTCCACGCGGTCAGGCTAAACCTCCGAGCTTCGCTCTGAGGAACAATGGGTTTAGCGGATCCTAGCCAGCTCCGATCAGAGGGCTAAGCTCCCGGCCGATAGCCTATGGAACTCTCGGCCACTGTAAATAGCCAATTACTTGTGTGGGGTGTGTTTCGGGTGTGGGGTTTTTCAGGGTTATAAACTGGCCTGCGAGCCGGGGAAAGTTGTCTTGTTCAGTCTGAAATAAAAGTCTTAGAGCTGAAATCACGAGTATGTCTAAGGACTTTTCAGGGGGATGCCAGCCTCCAGAGACTAGTTCCCCTGGAGTAATGGGTGCTTTGGAGGGTGGACTCTGTGGCCTTGTGCCCCACTGAGTCCCCTGCCCTCCCCAGGCTCCACCCGCAACCTGGATCTGGCAACCCTCCCCCCCCTGCCAGTGGCCGGGGGGAGGGAACACTGTTTCCCTCTAAGCTGAGTGAGTGTGAGCCAGCTCACTTTTTTTTAGCCTCCGGCTCACACATCTTTGTTTCAGCTCAGGAAGGAGGGCTCCAGAGCAAACTAATTTATGCAGCAGCCAAATCGCTCGCTCACAACTTGAATGCCAGCAGCTCACAAAGTAGAAATTTTGCTCACAAGACTCCACAGCTTAGAGGGAGCCTTCCCTAGTCCTTTATTGTACGGAACTCCAGGGCAGAGTATAGATAGGATTCTAATCTGGCGAGGGTGGCAAAGAATGCTGCCTCTAAGCTGTGTTGTGAGCAAAAATTC
>NW_015175694.1:2647-3018 GCF_001447785.1 Gekko japonicus | reverse complement strand
CACATGTGAACGGATTGATTTTGCGGGGGCAGGGGGGTCAATTTTTGGAGGAAAAAACCCCCGTTGCTACCAGCTCTGTTGTCCCATGCGCCTGATATCTGGATTCCAAGCAGTTTTATTTTGAAGATCTGAATGCCGCATCTTGGGGATCAGTCACAAGCCACAACCCCGTCTTTTGAAATGGTGGCCCATTTTTAGCACCCTCCTTGGTTCACTGCTGTGCCTCAGGCTGTGTTGAGAACATAAAAAACAACAAGAGAGAGAGAGAGAGAGAGAGACAGAGACAGAGAGACAGAGACAGAGAGACAGAGAGACAGAGAGACAGAGAGACAGAGAGACAGAGAGACAGAGAGACAGAGAGACAGAGAGAC
>NW_015175694.1:0-1502 GCF_001447785.1 Gekko japonicus | reverse complement strand
ATAGGGACTCTGGGGCAAGTGATGCTCTGTCTTCTTGGTGCTTGGGGGGGTCAACAGTGGGAGGGCTTCTAATGCCCTGGCCCCACTGGTGGACCTCCTGATGGCACTGGTATTTCTGGCCACTGTGTGACACAGATTGTTGGGCTGGATGGGCCTTTGGCCTGATCCAACATTGGCGTCTCTTATGTTTGTATTAAATAAAGATTAAATGTTTAAAAAAAGAAGATGGTAAGATCTAAAAGCACTGGCTAGTACCATGAGTGAGCTGAACATGCGTCTTAGACCACTACCCAGAATTATCTGCAGTACAGAAGGGTTCCATAACATATGTGCAGAGGTTCCTTTACAACTAAGTCAGTGAGGAAAGGATTACCTCCTGATGGCACTGGTATTTCTGGCCACTGTGTGACAAAGAGTGTTGGACTGGATGGACCTTTGGCCTGATCCAACATTGGCGTCTCTTATGTTCTTATGTTTGCATTAAATAAAGATTAAAAGTTTTAAAAAGAAGATGGTAAGATCCAAAAGCACTGGCTAGTACCATGTGTGAGCTAAACATGCGTTTTAGACCGTTACCCAGAATTATCTGCAGTAATGAAGGGTTCGATAACATACGTGCACAGGTTCCTTCACAACTAAGTCAGTGAGGAAAGAATTCATAAGAACATATGAGAAGCCATGTTGGATCAGGCCATGTTGAATCAGGCCGATGGCGCATCCAGTCCAACACTCTGTGACGCAGTGGCCAAAGACCAGGTGTCACCAGGAGGCCCACCACTGGACCTCCTTCCTCTGATGTAACCCCTTCCTCTGATTTAACATTCCTTCTTTCTGCTTTTGGCTGCATTATGGTATTTTCTAGTTCCTTTCTACAAAGGAATTAGAAAACACGAAGGGGGGGCATTTTCCCAGTTTTGTTTCCCAATAAAAACAAAGTTTTATTTGACCATAAAAATCCTGTGGAAGGAAACCACCTTTTAAGAACATGGCACCGAATGTGACGTCCCACCCACTGGCCACTGCTCCTCATTCGGTTCCTTCACCCCGGCCGAGATGGTGTGACTTCAGTGGATGGATTGCAAAGGTGCTCTCCTTGGCTACATTAAAGAGCACTTCTTTAACCTTCCTCTATGACACATCTCGAAGGATATTAGTCTTGCTGTTCTGCTCTTTACCAGCTCAAGGGCAATTATGTTCTTGCCGCGGTATTGTGACAAATGCTGTCGGAAATGGCCTGGGTGAGGTATAACAAGAGCCTTACGATGCGGTCCTACCTCCCCTGAAGATTTATATTATATTCCTGCAGCACTCAAAGCCAGCTCTGTGTTTATTTTCTCCTCTGGAACCATATATTTGACTGTAGGTTTAAGGGACGTCTTCTCGATCTGGTTCCCATTTCTTCCTCTCACCGGTTGCTCTTAACCATCGGACATGTTGTGTGCATATGTGTGTTTTCCCACCACTTCAAACAGTGGGGCATCTTGGGGCACAGCCCCCTGACT
>NW_015175693.1:2906-3049 GCF_001447785.1 Gekko japonicus | reverse complement strand
CTTACAAACTCCTTTCCTTTACCCTCCCCCACAACAGAACCATGTGAGGTAGGGGGGGGGCTGAGAGAACTTTGAGAGAACTGCTCTTTTTCAAAAACAGCTCTGACAGAACTATGGCTTGCCCAAGGTCATCCAGCAGCTGC
>NW_015175693.1:928-2712 GCF_001447785.1 Gekko japonicus | reverse complement strand
TCAGCAGGTGCAAGTGGAGGAGTGGGGAATCAAACCCGGTTCTCCCAGATTAGAGTCCGCGCACTTCACCACTACACCAGCAACTGATCCCCAGTCTACAGAGACCATCTCCCAACTTGGAATGGGCAACCAGGAGGGGAGAGCTGAAACTTTTGGGCCTTGACGGAAAATGACCCAGAAACGGTTGAAAGTTCCAGATGCGAGTTGTCCCCTGCCTCAGAGCTCCAGACTGAGTGGCCAGAGAGGCCAGATAGCTTGACGGGCACACTGACCTTTCTAACTGTATCTCCTCTTCTGCCACTGTCCCCTTTGGAATGCAGACTGTGATCTCAGGGACCGAATTCCCTTTCCTGCTTCTCTCTCATTCTGAATGAAGACGTGCTCTCTACGTGCACACACAAAGAGGGGGACATGCGGTCCTCTCTTGGCACCATGAGGCAGACGGCCTCCATCCTTTAGCTAGTAAGTTAGTCATCTATCAGTCTCTGCTCTTTCCTATCCAAAGTGTACTTCTCCAATAAAGAGAGAAGCATTTCTCTTCTACACTTGCAATGTGACTCTGTGTAGCTTTGTAAGCGACGTAACCTGGTCAAGTGACACTGCTGCATTTGTAGCTTCATTTAAGCACTCTGCTAAGTAATGGTGAGTGGACTAACCACACCAGTTAACCTCAATAGAAACAAACAGGCAGTTGGAGAATGAGAGTTTGGGGGTGGGGGGTCAGAAAACTGAAGCTGGTCTCTTTAAGGTGAGCAGATTTTGGAAATCTGGCTACTAACCGGCTGTTTTGTTGGTCATAGGAAGCCAAAGAGTTATACTTTGGTCATTTCTATCACAACAGACAGAAGCTGACCGTTTCCTAAGGTAAATCACTGTATGGTATCATTAATCTGTTCGCTGCACATTGATGGCCAAGATATTCCCAAACAGCACATGAAATGGTTTTCTCTCCAGGTTCAGGAGAGGAGGAGGAGGAAGACGAAGAAGAGGAGGGGGAGGAGGAGATTGGATTCATACCCCGCCCTTCACTACCTAGAGGAGTCTCAGAGTGGCTTACAAACTCCTTTCCTTTCCCCTCCCCACAACAGACAGGTGGGGCTGAGAGGGCTCTGACACAAACTGCTCTTTTTCAAGAACAGCTCTTATCAGAACTATGGCTTGCCCAAGGTCATCCAGCAGGTGCAAGTGGGGAATCAAACCTGGTTCTCCCAGATTAGAGTCTGCGCACTTAACCACAACACCAAACGAACACACACGCACACCTCTATACATTGCTGAACTAAAGTTTTCTCTGTATCGTGGATACTGTCCTCTCTCTCTTACAAATGCTTGCTCGGACACATCCGTGCAACGTTCGCTCGCTTTCTGGGTGCATATTCTCCGGAAACTCTCTCAACAAGCTGTAGGCAACCTGTTTAATGGAGAGATCTTTTTTGCTTTCTTCTTTTTAGAGCTCCAGTTTCTCTGGACATACAACTGAAGACAAGTTTCATCTGACATGTGTAAAGCGCAAATAGCTGTGACGTGGTGCCCACAAGAAGCGTCAGTCTTGAAGCCCTTTTCCAAAGAGGCTGGAGGGAAGTCAAACAACGCTTCTGCACCGCGAAGGTTAAATATGGGACCCCGTTGCCATTATTCATCCCCTGAAACAGCTGGGAAACTTCTGAAGTAGTTAATATATCACAGGAGTGTGGAGGAAGCTGGGGGGGGGGACTGTATCAACATACCTCCGGGGTTGCTACTGTTCCCATTAACGGCCTGTCTCAGTCGAGGCCTGCATTAGA
>NW_015175693.1:0-910 GCF_001447785.1 Gekko japonicus | reverse complement strand
CTGCTGATTGAACACGGCAGGCAGGGCAGGGATTGAGAGTGAAACATGTCTGAGAAGACTGTTCCGGAGAGTCTTTGGGGAGGGAGGGAAAGCGATCCTCTCTGCGGCAGTTTTGTTTAGAGCCACGCAGCTGTGCCAGACCGCACGTCCCCATGGGTGTTGGCAACTGTTTCGCTGAACTCTCCCGTTACTTTTCCCCCCCCAAGCAGGCTAAAAGACCACATGGGATTCCAGTACCTGAATACGGCGGTCTGTCTGCTGAAGGTAAACATAATGCATGGCTGTATTTCATTGCGGATAAGTGACTGTTTATCGCCTAGAGGTGAAAGAGCGGTGGTGAAAAGGCGCAGAGGATGAAAGCCCGTCGGGTAGTATTTCAGGTGACAGAAACATCGCGGGCAGAATTGTGCCGCTTCCAAAGATAGACGGTTCTGGACCGTTTGGGGTTTTAAAGGCGGCTGGTCTGTGGTGAACTAGAGAGGCCAAGAGCTTCTGAGACTGGGCCTATTCTTGGAGGTGGTCTCCATGAAACTTCTCCAGACCCTTTCTGGAGGCCCAAGAAAGCAGTGGGAACAAGAGGAGTTACATTTATATTGCATACACACACACACACACACACACACATATATATTTTATTAGAAATACACAAATACAGATGTGAAGATGAAACATTTTGAAATAACACAATAAAACCAACATATAAACTTTCAAATAAGATTTCCACATTGTTACCTTTATGTGTGTGTGTGTGTGTGTGTGTGTGTGTGTGTGTACGTATGTGTTTTTTAAATATTGTAATTATCATTAAACCTTCGTTAAACCTTATAACAATATTATATTGGTGGTAGAAACTACCATCGAGAGGCACCCAACTTATGGACACGCCACAGGATTTTCAAGGCAAGAGATG
>NW_015175692.1:1881-3057 GCF_001447785.1 Gekko japonicus | reverse complement strand
AAGAAAGAAACATCCGTTAACACAAAAAATCAGTTGCACAGTGCACTCATAATTGCTGCCTTCCCTGGTACCCTGTACTTGACTTCATGACTGAATATAATCTGCTTCCTTCTAGGACGAGTCATCACACATGGCCACACTTGTGAGTTTCACCTGCCCTCCACCTTACTGTCGAGACTCCTCTCGTGAATCAGAGCAGCCGACTCCTGAAGATGTTTTCTAGTAGACTTGACTCAATTCTATGGGATTCACAGCTCACATAGCTTCTATGTATAGGTGATCGGATTTAGTACTAACTTAGTTTATCATGACTGTTGATGTATGTGGTAAAAATCTGTATTGATGACTAACTGGTTGGTTTGTAATTTTGGATTCTCAGGACATTTGTATACTGTTTTGCGGTTATTATATTTCTTGTTGTACTTCCTCTTAATAAACATTTTAAAAATGGGGGGGGGGAAATTGGTGCCTTCGTTAGCCAATAGACAGTGGATGCAGAAGGTTCCCCCCCCCCCATTTTTAACAATCAAAGCCATTTGAGACGGGCACCACTTCCCATAACAGACATTTCCTTGGTCAAAAAAAACTTATTGAAAGAAGCCATTGACTACAGGCGATGGAGTGCACAGACCCTAAGTAGAAATCCCTCTCCAAACTGTCTTCAGCTCTGCCATTTTTCATCTATCCCTGCGTTGCATTGCGATTACATAGCCAGTTAAGCTGGAAAAGCACCAGAACTTGGCTGGGGGGCAAGAGTGGAAGGACTTCTGGAGTTCTGGACCCACTGCTGGAATTCCTGAGGGCACCCGGGTTCTGGCCACTGTGAGACACAGAGTGTTCGACTGGATGGGCCATTGGCCTGATCCAACATGGCTTCTCTTATGTTCTTATGGATAAATATATGAAGCAGAGGTCCATCAGTGGCTATTAGCCACAAGGTATAGATGGAACACTCTGTCTGGGGCAGTGATGCTCTGTCTTCTTGGTGCTTGGGGAGACAATAGTGGGAGGGCTTCTGGAGTTCTGGCCCCGCTGGTGGACCTCCTGAGGGCCCCTGGCTTTTGGCCACTGTGTGATGCAGAGTGTTGGACAGGATGGGCCATTGCCTGATCCAACATGGCTTCTCTTATGTCTAGGGCAGTGATGCTCTGTATTCTTGGTACCGGGGGGGCCAAC
>NW_015175692.1:0-993 GCF_001447785.1 Gekko japonicus | reverse complement strand
GGCATTCCTTCAGGGGGCGGGAGGAATGACAGGAGGCAGCCCCAAGAGCTCAAACAGAATCAAGTAGCGAGTCCAAAATTCTACCTGTTCTCCAAGCCTTCGGAGGATGGCTGACCTTTGCGCTCCAAGGCGAGACACAGCAGACCCCTGGGGAGTGTAAAAGGCAATCACAAGTCTTAATCGGAAGAAGAAGAAGACGACGACGACAGATTGGATTTATACCCCGCCCTTCACTTGCAGTCTCAGACAATGCTCCCTCTAAGCTGTGTAGTCTTGTGAGCAAAAATTCTACTTTGTGAGCTACTGGCGTTAAAGCTGTGAGCGAGCGATTTGGTTACTGCGTAAACTAGTTTGCTCTGGAGCCCTCCTTCCTGAGTGAAGACAAAAACGTGTGAGCCAGAGTCTAGAAAACTGTGAGCTAGCTCACGCTAACTCAGCTTAGAGGGAACACTGGAGTGGCTTACGAACCTGAGCCGGTTCGCTGGGGTGATTCAATCGGGGATGTAAAATGGAAAGGGAAAGGTTTCCCTTGCTCGAAAGCCAGTCGAGTCCGACTCTAGGGTTGCGGTGCTCATCTCCGTTTCCAAGCCGAAGAGCCAGCGCTGTCCGAAGACGTTTCCGTGGTCACGTGGCCGGCATGACTAAACACCAAGGCGCACGGAACGCTGTTACCTTCCCACCGAAGTGGTACCTATTTATCTACTTGCAATTTCTTGCTTTCGAACTGCGAGGTTGGCAGGAGCTGGAACTAGAGACGGGAGCTCACTCCGTCATGCGGCGCACTTGGGTCTCGAACTGCTGAACTACCGACGTTCCACAGCCTGCAGTTCAGCGTCTTCACCACTTGAGCCACCCCAGCTCCTAATCAGGGATAATTCAGCCCCAATACATAACATCTGCACAGCCAATTAGGTCTCCAATGCTGGGCAAAAGCCTCACCCATGTTCTAAAAACACGTTGGGGGCCTCTGCTATAGCCTGTCGTGGGCCAGCC
>NW_015175691.1:1090-2593 GCF_001447785.1 Gekko japonicus | reverse complement strand
ACCATAACATTTAATTTCAAAAGAGGGAATTTCAAAAGGGAAACACAAGAGAGTGGAATCCCTAGAAGTTGCTTAGAAGCTTTTTAAAACCACACCAATTGAAGCCCAAATAGAATCCATTCCACAGGCTAGGAAAGGCACTGCTGAGTGTAAAAGAATGCCTGCATGGTTAACAACACAAGTCAAGGAAGCTATAAAAAGAAAAGAGACTTCTTTTAAAAAGTGAAAGGTCTGCCCAGTGAATTGAACAAAAGGAACCACAGGCTCTAGTAAAAGATATGTAAGTCAATAATTAGGCATGTAAAAAGAGATTTTGAGAAGCGGGTTGCTAAAGGCATCAAGACAAACAATAAACATTTTTTTAACTATATCCAGAGCAGGAAACCAGCCAGAGAAGCAGTGGGGCCTTTGGATGACAAAGGAATAAAGGAATTGCTAAAGGAAGATGGGGAGATGGCAGAGAAGCTCAATAACTTTTTTGCTTCTGTGTTCACTATGGAAAGTGTGAGGCATGTACCCATGCCACACAGCCCCTATTTTCAGGAAGGGAGTCTGAAGAACTGAGTCAAATTGAGGTGAACAGAGATGAAGTTCTAGACCTACTGGGGAAATAAAGAACTAATAAGTCTCCAGGTCCTAATGGCATATGCCCTACAGTTCTTACGGAACTCAAATGTGAGATAGTTGATCTATTGACCCCTATATGTAACCTATCACTAAATTCAGTGTCTGTACCAGAAGACTGGAGAGTAGCATATATGACACCAATTTTTAAAAAGGGATCCAGAGGGGAGCCAGGAAACTACAGGCCCATCAGCCTAACATCTATCAAATTAGTAGAAACTGTAATCAGAGGTAGAATGATTAGGCACATAGAGGAACAAAGCCTGCTGAGGGAAAATCAGCATGGCTTCTGCAATGGGAAGTCCTGCCTCACCAAGCTTTTGGAGTTCTTTGAGAAAGTGAACAAGGATGTGGACAACAGTGACCCGGTAGACATTATATAGTCGGACTTTCAGAAGGTTTTCGACAAGGTACCTCAGCAAAGACCTCTTAGTAAATTTAGCAGTCATAGGATAAGAGGGCAGGTTCTCTTATGGATTAAAAATTGGTTAAATGTCAGGAACCAAAAAGTATGAATAAATGAACAGTTCTCACAATGGAGGGAAGTAAGCAGTGGAGATCAGTACTGGGGCTGGTACTACTTAATTTATTCATAAATGATCAGGAACTAGAGGTGAGTAGCGTAGTGGCCAAGTTTGCAGATTACACAGTTCTGGTCACTGTATCTCAAAAAGGACAGAAGAGGGCAAGTAAACTGATTAAGGGACTAGAGCACCTTCCCTATAAGGAAAGGCTGAAGAGTCTGGAACTTTTCAGGTTAGGAAAGAGACAACTAAGGGGAGATTATGCATGGGATGAGTTGACAAAGAGGAATTTTTCTTCCTCTCCCAAAATACTAGAACTCGATGGCATCCAATGAAACTGATGGGCAGTAGGTTC
>NW_015175691.1:0-1003 GCF_001447785.1 Gekko japonicus | reverse complement strand
GTGAAAACCCCTGACGGCTTTTTGGCCAAACTTCCATGCCCTTGCTGGGCCAACTCGTTAGCTGCCCATTGGTGGCTGTCTCACAGTGCAATCCTAAACAAAATTACACATTTTTAAGTCCACTAGAGTCTGTTTAGGATTACACTGTCAGAGCCTGACAATACTGACCCTTATGTAATGGCAGGGAAGACAGTCTAAGTATTTATGTAGTAAATTTCTATGCCACTCTTGCTCCGAGGAGCTAGAGCCAACATAGTTCGCTTCTCTTCTATTTTATCCTCACAACAACCTTGTGAGGTAGCTTAGGCTGAGCAAGGGTAAGTTTTATGGGACAAAGGGGCTGACACCATAACCACTATATCACCATGGCTCTCAAACTAAAACTGAAGGCTATGGCTGGCTATCTTCCCCATGGTAAAGGATGCCTATATCTGTGTATACCATCTCCCCAGCATCAGATACTTATCTGTGAACTCATTCATCAAAAACAAAGCAGAGGTTTTTGTTTTGCAGATAACGTTAGGCTGGATCCAATTATCTATTCTCAGATCTATTCTCAGAGTTTTAAAAACCATTTCTACGCTCCCCCTTTCAATCCCTGAATCTCCAGGGCAGCTTATAAAAACCAATAACAACAAAACAAGAAAACCATCTGGACATTTTAGCCCAAGAATATCAGACAACATCTGTAGGAGATGGGTACCACCTAGATGGAAAGGTATCCTTGCATGCTTCCAGGTAGGTACTTTAAGAATTTAACTTTCCCAAATCCTTGGCATCTTGTTTGTGTAGGGTTGCCAACAGGCTTGGAGATTTTTTTTTAATTTTATTTAATCTTATATTTGGAAGGGACAACCAGGGTCATCCAGTCCAACCCCCTGCCAACAGAGGAACTACTGCTATAATAACTGAGACAAGTAGGTATCTAATCAATACTTTAAAACACCTCTTTAAAAAAAAAACACCTCTTTTTAAAAATAGAGACTTCATGAGTGGAAATGGG
>NW_015175690.1:0-3173 GCF_001447785.1 Gekko japonicus | reverse complement strand
CCTCATGTTTAGCCAAAAACTCTTGATTTTAATTTCAACCTGTCAGTTCTGATCCAACCTTCTAGGATGACAGAAAACAACGCCGTTCCATCCTCTATGTGACAGTCCTTGAAATACTTCGGAGAGAGGCTTTGGAGGGGCTGGAAGGAAGGCCAGGCTATAAACTAGTCCCAGTGTTATAATGTCAAATGTCAGGAGAAGACAAGACAATTTGCAGGGGGGAAGAGAGCTCCATTCCCGTTTGACCTGGAAACGGTGACATATTTCATTGTCTCCTTCTCAGCCTTCTCACTACCGAGTGGCTGGATATGCAGGACTGTTTCTTGAGGTTCAGATCGTTTGGTGGTGGTTGTGGGAGGAAAGAGAACATTTGCGAGTTTTTGTACCATTTTCCCCCCACACCTGTTTGCAGGGGTCATTTCGAGGGGGAACGACCCGGAACGGCGTTCCGGGAGCAACAAGCCCAGGGATCGGGTTGGCTGGGGAAGGGGAAGAAAGGCATTCTAAACATGCCTGGGTTCCCTGCCCGATCTTCTCCAGGCGCCCCACAGCTGGGCAGGGCAACGAAGATCAGGGGGTGTGGCATATGCAAATGACTTATGCAAATGAGCTCCTGTGCCTCCCCCCTTACCTGGAAAGAATTGAAGAGTATTTCATAGTGCATCTGGATCTGCCAGAGGATCCCTGACACCTCGGTGTAGGGCACGGCCATAAAAACTATATAATGGACTCCGAACAGAGGCATGAGGACCAGGGTGGATTTCAGCAGCTTCCTACAGGAGAGATCGGAAAGGAAAGGAGTTAATTCCTTTTGGGTGACTCCTCCCTTCCTAGTGCATGAGACTGTCGTGTCTGAATGCCCCCCGAGGGAAAGGATGTGGGAATGGGCTGCGCTAGTGCTCCGAAATTCATTTCATTTTTTCCCTTCTGTCCTGTGAACAATTCAAGGGTTTAAATGGCAGACATCTTTTAAGGGCGAGGGGGAGATCTGGGGTTTGCTATTTTATTGTTAACTGTCCTGGCCGGCCACCTTGAACCATGAGGAAAAGCAGGATATACATGTTTCAATAGGTAAGTAAATAAATAAACTGTGTACAGGGTTACTGCTTTATCGATTTTAATATTTTAACCCGGTCCTTCTGGTCTGGGATGTCAGCCATTTTTGAGTCACACGGCTGATGGGACCGTAAAAAGCAAACAGACAAAGGCATAGATCAAGATGGGTAGTGGCCGTGTGAATCTGTCTGTAGCAGCAGAAAAGCGTCCAGCAGTACCTTAAAGACCAATGCAATTTGCGGCAGGGGATGACCTTTTGTGGGTCACTGCTCATTTCTTTGGCTAGATCAAGCTGGGTAGCACCAGGGGTCATTCCCTGCAGGAGCGCACAGGAGCAGAGCTCCGGCAGTAAAGAGCCCAGGGGGTGGGCACATGCAACAAGCCCCACCCCCTGCTCCCAGCAGCCCTCAGTCAGAGCAAGAAGCAGCCAGGTAAGCTGCAGAGGCCCCCCCCGGCCCCCTGGTCCAAAACAGTCCAGTGGCACCTTTAAGACCAAGTTTTGTTCAGGTACAAGCTCTCCCTCCTCTGTGAGGACAGATCTGCACGTGTGTCCCCCCCCCCCGTAGCTAGCAATCCAAAACAGTCCAGTGGAGCCTGAGTGGTGGGTGTTGCCTTTTGACACACTTCCGGTGATGTCAGGGGGTGTGGCACATGCAAATATGTTATGCTAATGAGTTATGCTAATGAGCTCCTGCACCTCTTTTTCTACGAAATGACCCCTGGGTAGCACCCAATGCTCCCTCTAAGCTGTGGAGTCTTGTGAGGAAAAATTCTACTTTATGAGCTACTGGCACTAAAATGGTGAGCAAGTGATCTGGCTGCTGCATAAATGAGTTTGCTCTGGAGCCCTCCTTCCTGAGCTGAGACAAAAATGTGTGAGCCGGGGGCTAAAAAAACAAACAAAAAAACCCCCTGTGAGCTGGCTCACACTCACTCAGCTTAGAGGGAACACTGTGAGCAAAAATTCTGCTTTGTGAGCTCCTGGCATTAAAGTTGCGAGCGAGCGATTTGGCTACTGCATAGATTAGTTTGCTCTGGAGCCCCATCCTTCCTGAGCGGAGACAAAAATGTGTGAGCCGGAAGCTAAAAAAACCTGTGAGCTGGCTCACACTTACTCAGCTTAGAGGGAACACCGGTAGCACCTGTCTGGGTCTGTCTGTAACAGCCAAAAAGAGCCAGGGTCCAGAAGCACCTTAAGGACTAACAGAATCTGTGGCAGGCGAGGAGCTTTCGTAAGTAACTGCTCACCTCTTCCACTAAACAAAGGCACATGAGGGTTCAGACCAATGCTCCCTCTAAGCTAGGGAGCCCTGTGAGCAAAAATACAACTTTGTGAGCTACTGGCATTAAAGTTGCAAGCAGGTATTTTGGCAACTGCATACATTAATTTGCTCTGGAGCCCTCCTTCCTAAGAACATAAGAACATGAGAGAAGCCAATGTTGGATCAGGCCAATGGCCCATCCGGTCCAACACTGTGTGTCACACAGTGGCCAAAAAAACCAGGTGCCATCAGGAGGTCCACCAGTGGGGCCAGGACATCAGAAGCCCTCCCACTGTTGCCCCCCCACAAGCACCAAGAATACAGAGCATCCCTTGCCCCAGACTGAGAGTTCCTATCTATACCTTGTGGCTAATAGCCACCGATGGACCTCTGCTCCAGATGTTTATCTAATCCCCGTCCATGCTTGTAGCTGCCACCACCTCCTGTGGCAGTGAATTCCTGAGCTAAGATAAAACCGTGAGCCAGAGGCTAAAAAACTGTGAGCTAGCTCACACTAACTCAACTTAGAGGGAACATTGGTTAAGACCTTCCTATCTGAGCTGCGCTTTGGCGCTCTTAGGTAAGCCGGAAATACGTAGGGAAATTCCAGTGCATTATTCACTTTTTTTATTTACTTAGTTTATTTATGACCCGCCTTTCCCCCCAGTGGTGACCCAAAGTGGCTCATGCTATTCTCCTCCCCTCTGTTTTACCTTCACCACAACCCTGAGAGGTAGGCGAGGCCGAGAGCATGTGACTGGCCCAAGGTCACTCAGCAAGCTTCCATGGCAGAGTGGGGATTCGAACCCGGGTCGCCCAGACCCTAATACAATGCTTTAAGTGCCACACCATGCT
>NW_015175689.1:2768-3079 GCF_001447785.1 Gekko japonicus | reverse complement strand
ACGATTCAGAATGCAGATACAATGCAGGGGAAATGGTTTATATCAGGAGGAAATAATACAGGAAAAGGCAAGGTAATACATACGGCCAACGGATAATACGTCCTGCACACAATGGTATATAGTTCACAGCCCCTTTCACTTTAGAAGTGTTTTCCTGAGCCATCCCATTATTGTATAGCCCTGTTAACTTTATACCTGCTAAGCAGGGTCGGCCCTGGTTAGTATTTGGATGGGAGACCACCAAGGAAGGCCAGGGTCGGGAGGTGGAGGCGGGCAGTGGCACACCACCTCTGAACATCTCTTGCCTTGCT
>NW_015175689.1:0-2750 GCF_001447785.1 Gekko japonicus | reverse complement strand
GCTAAGTTAGTGTGAGCTAGCTCGCCATTTTTTTCGCCTCCGGCGCATAGGTTTTTGTCTTCGTTCAGGAAGGGATGGCTCCAGAGCAAACTTAATTTATGCAGCAGCCAAGTGGCTCGCTCACAACTTGAATGCCAGTAGCTCACGAAGTCGAATTTTTGCTCACAGGACTATCTGTGCCAGGGCATGCGCATGGCCACCAAGGGACCACGCGGTCAGCAGCCTGCCAGTTCCCACATTGCTCAGGTATATCTTGAAAATGCCATGCTGTTAAGTGTCTTCTCCCAAACTTTGACCCCTGTGGTTCTTCTAGCTTTGCTTCCGAGAGGATTCTGAGTTGTGCAGCCTCGACTGGAGGCCTGTAGAGGGTGTGAGCAGTTTTCCTCATATGCAGTTTCTAATTATATTCCTTTTCCCCCCTTTCCCTTTCTCTCTCTCTGTCTTTCTCAGGGGGAAACAGTTCCAGTGATGTCGAAGTGGGGTGAGGGGGGGGGAGGGAACTCAAGCCAGGCCCCGCCAGAGGAACGACTCCAGTCTAATTTTAGCGGCATTAGTCTTTTGTTTTTAACGTAGCTTGGACGCCGTTTGGCCGGGAGGCACAATCCCACCACGGGGCAGGGGAACGCTACGCCCCCGTCAGCTTGCGCAAAGAGGAGCCCCCCTCTAGTGTGGGGGCGGAGTGCCGGCCTGTCCAGCCAAGCAGAGAGAGCGGCCATCTTGATTTCCCCCAATAAAAGCAGTTTGACAGAACTCTCGAGTCCTTGACTCTTCTTTCCTGTGAGGAGTGGAGGGGCGGGGGGTCTGTAGGGGGTCTCTAGAGGAGAGTCTTCATCTTTGTGACGTTTAAGAAGAAGAAGAGATTGGGTTTATACCCCGACCTTCACTCGGAGTCTCAGAGAGGCTTACGGACTCCTCTCCCTTCTGCTCCCCACAACAGACGCCCTGAGGTAGGTGGGGCTGAGGGAGCTCTGACAGAAACTGCTCTTTTCAAGGACAGCTTGGACAGAACCAGGGCTATTTTTGGGCAGGAACGGAGTTCCGGCTGGCTTCCAAGTTGGCCACACCCAGCAGGAACGCATTAGCATAATAGGCCACACCCAACAGCAGAAACTCATTAGGATTGGCTACATTAGGGGTGTGTGGCCTAACATGCAAAGGAGTTCCTGCTACAAAAAAAGCCCTGGGTTTGGACAACAAACAAGGTAAACAGAATAAGAAGCAAAAGGTGGTTGTGGCTGGATGAGCACACTTCTGGTACCATGGGGGTGTGGCCTAATATGCCAATGAGCTGTGCTGTAATGGGTGTGGCCTAATATGCTAATGTTTCTGCTGGGGGGTTTCTACAAAAAAAGACCTGGACAGAACTACGGCTTGCCCGAGGTCATTCAGCCAACTGCAAGCGGAGGGGTGGGGAATCAAACCCGGGTCTCCCAGATGAGAGTGCACTTTGAGGCTGTGGCTCAGTGGAAGAGCCTCTGCTTGGTGTTCAGAAGGTCCCAGGTTCGATCCCCGGCATTTCCACCCTGCTGGGAGCAGCACTAACTACAGTGCAGGAGGGATTTGACCCTGACCCGGATACCTTGGACTAGTCTGTTCTTATCAGATCTTGGAAGCTAAGCAGGACCCGCCCTGGTCAGTATTTGGATGGGAGACCACCAAGGAAGTCAAGGGTTGTGGCTATGCACAGGCAGTGGCCGAAAACCACCTCTTGCCTTAAAAATCCGACGAGTCATCATAAGTCAGCCGCAACTGGATGGCAAAAAAATAAATAAAAGGAGGGATTTGGGTGTGGGAGATATTCCCCCCATGAAAGCTCATTTCTTATTTATTACATTTGCATGACAGAGCTCAGGATGGCACACCTGGAGTCGCTGTGTTGAGTGGGAGGAAATGGACATTTTTAAAGGGGGCCTTGCAGCATCCTGGAGCCCAGCCGATCGATCGATCGTGACAGTGCCTTTTGCAGACCGAAGCCGCCTTCAGGGTTTATACCACAATAAGCCTGCAGTCATGGATGCTGACCTGGGAGCCAGCCCAAGGGAAGATAGTGTAGCTTAGTTTTAAGCAGACATGTACAGCCAAATATGTTAGTGCAACAAGGCCTGGAATATCATATTTGTGGGTCCTACCCGCATTTCTCTTTAGTCTCACCTTGAATACATGAAGCTGCCTTATACTGAATCAGAGCCTTGGTCCATCAAGGCCAGTATCGTTTACTCTGACCGGCAGCTGCTCTCCAGGGTCTCAGGCTGAGGTCTTTCACATCGCCTCCTGCCAGATCTTTGAACCGGAGATGCCGGGGATCGAACCTGGGACCTTCTGAACGCCAAGCAGAGGCTCTTCCACTGAGCCACAGCCTCCCAAAGGCAGTATTATTTACTCCGACTGGCAGTGGCTCTCCAGGATCCCAGATGGAGGTCTTTCACATCACTTCCTGCCTGGTTCTTTTCCGTTGGGGATGCCAGGGATCGAACCTGAGGCCTTCTGCCTAACTAGCAGATGGACTACCATGGAGCCGTAGTTCTTCCTTCTCGGCACAGCACACATTCCACATGGCTTTTGGCCACAAGGATCTTGTGATCCCTTGGCGTTGCTTTTTCCGTAGTGAAGTCCCTTCTCCTCTTGATGGGGCAGGGGGAAGCTAATCTATTAAGCCTGCTGTCTGATGGCGAATCACATCAGCTTTACTGCCGAATCGCATCAGTTTAAATCTGTTAAATTGCTTACATTGGTATGAAGAGTTTTAAAAA
>NW_015175688.1:2124-3106 GCF_001447785.1 Gekko japonicus | reverse complement strand
GTTCTTGTATTGTGAGAAAGGGAGAATACAATGTTCGATCCGTTATCGTTCTGGTGATTTTTGTTTCTTGAGCTACAATGCACCAAACTCCCTAACACACTCTTAATGCTGTGTGGCATAACAAAGAATTATACCTCTGCCTACTAAACATGCCAGTTCCAATGTATTGTAAGTTATCCGTTCTATGCCTTTCTGATTTCCTTGTGTTGTACAACTGAAATTATGTTCCATAAAATTACAAATTAAAAAAATGAGAAAGGGAGAAAAGTACCTCTTTCTCAACCTGCTCTATCCCATGCATAACCTTATAAACCTCGATCATACCACCCCATAGCCATCGATTCTCCACGCTAAAGAGCCCCAAGCACTTTAACCTTTCTTCATAGGGAAAGTGTTCCAACCCTTTGATCATTCGAGTTGCCCTCTTCTGTACTTTCCCCAATGCGATAATATCCTTTTTGAGGTGTGGTGACCAGAACTGTACACAGTACTCCAGATGAATAGATTTGTGTATAATGGACTAGGATCTTTCCCACACACTGAAGTTACTCCTGATTTTCTTAGGAGTTGATCCACGATAATCGGAAGCAGTTTGGGCAGGGTTCTTCTGAATGTCTGCCCTCCCTGTGCATTTTTATAGTTGTGGAATCCGTTTATTTTCTTCCACACATGGCTTAAATAATGAAGATTTTTCAAGGAAGGGTGTTGTTGTCATCGGTGTCGTTATCGGTGGTGTTACAGCCCACACACCCTCTTTTTTAAAAAGGCCCTAAAATATTGTTATAATGCTGTAGTGTTTTAACGGTAGTTTAAGCAGGTTCTCTGAATTTTCAGCTTCCATTTTGTTTCTATAAAAAGTAAGTCTCTATTCCCTACCAAAGCGGAGATCTAAGGAGACAGGCATATATCCATGAAGGAAGAAGAGAGAAGAGAAGAAGAGATTGGATTTATACCCCGCCCTTCACTACCCGAAGGAGTCTCA
>NW_015175688.1:0-1814 GCF_001447785.1 Gekko japonicus | reverse complement strand
TCCTCCTCCTCCCCACAACAGACACCCTTGTGTGGTAGGTGGGGCTGAGAGAGCTCTCTCAAGAACTGCCCTTGAAAGAACAGCTCTGAAAGAGCTTATGACTGACCCAAGGTCACACCAGCAGCTGCATGTGGAGAAGTGGGGAATCAAACCCGGTTCTCCCAGATTAGAGTCTGCGCACTTAACCACTACGCCAAACTAGAGACTTCTTTTCTCTCTTTTTTTTTTAATGAAAGTTGGGAATTCAGAGAACCTGTTTAAATTATCATTACAACACTACAGTATGATAGCAAAGATTTAAAGTTTAGGTCTGTTTTTTCCACCTTTAATTGAAATCACTCGTCTCGGGGGAGGAGAGGGAGTGGTTTAATCACGATGACCGTCCAATCCTGGAAAAGTGGACTGGATGTGGGTGGGGCAAAGAAAACCGATGGGAATATTATGAGCTAGGAAAAAGCCCACTCATCATCGAGTTCCAGAAAAACATCAGGGTAAAAGTGGTCACAAAAGAGTCGGGGGGGAGGGGGGAGACCCAGAGGGAAACGAAAAAAAGTGAAAACTAAAGGCACAAAAATGCATGTGGAAATAGAAGACAAACCAAAGCAGTATAAGGCCAGAACCAATAAAAATCAAAAGAAAAATGTGGAAAAGTCCTAGGGACATTCCATCAAACATCAGAACTTTCTTCTGAGGCTAACATTTCCCTAAACTGAAGCAGGGAATCCTGATGGAAAGATATGCTGGCTTGGAGCAGGATTGGGCATTGCCGACTGGTACTCCAGCAACCAGAAGGAGAGGGGGGGGGGGAAATAAAAAACATCAAAATCTCCCTTAATGGAATAGAAAAACCCGAGCCACTGTTGCTGCTTATCCATTCTGTCCATGCTATTCTTCATTTTGTAAACTCCGAAGGCGATGGTTCTTTCTGTTGGTTGTGTTTTGTCTGGCATCTGTTATTCCAATGGTTCTGAGTCCAGTGGCACCTTTAAGACCCACAAAGGTTTATTCAAGGTATGAGCTTTCATGTGCGTATTGAGATATATATCAGAGTGATAGAGGTAGCAAGCAGTTACTACAGATCAGTTTGATCTGTTCGTCAGCCAGGTGTTTTCTAGCAGGTGTCGCTCTTTCTGGGCTTGACTGGGGTTTAGCATAATAGCTATCATCTTAGTAAGCTGGATGGGGACTCAGTTCTCATAGACTAAGGCACGACATGCTGTTCAACAGCCTGTAAATATCTCTGTATATATTCAACTTTATAACTATATAAACTCTCTGTGCACCTTCATAACTGTGCACCTTCATAACAGTCTCCTGCTTCTTATTTACAACACCCAATAGTGTGTGCACAGTTCCTCATTAAAATCTCATACCTTTAATAAACCTTTGTTGGTCTTAAAGGTGCCACTGGACTCCAAATATGTTCTACTGCTTCGGACCAAGATGGCTGCCCACCCAGATCTATCAGATGGTTCTAACTTGTCGTGGTTAGTATCCACTGGATGACCTTTCCTCTGGGGAATTGTCTAATACCAGTTTCAAATCTATTTTTTGGAAAAGGCTGCCTTAAGTCCTGTACTACCTAATAGAAAGAAGAAGAAGAGTGCAGGGGGTTGGACTAGATGACCTGGAAGATCCCTTCCAACTCTAACATTCTATGATTCTATGATAAGAAGAAGAGGAGGAGGAGGAGATTGGATTTATACCTTGCCCTTCACTTGGAGTCTCAGAGCGGCTTACAAACTCCTTTCCCTCCCCCTCCCCAGAACAGACATCTTATGAGCGATGCTCCCTCTAAGCTGTGGGGTGTTGTG
>NW_015175687.1:869-3102 GCF_001447785.1 Gekko japonicus | reverse complement strand
TGGCTTCTCTTCCCATCTGAAGAAGAAGAGCAAGAGCAACCATAATCTCTCTCTTCTAGTTTTGTCTTTGTAGAGTAAGGATGCAGCCGATTTTGCTCTGTTGTTTTCATCCCAGTTACCCTTCCCATGCTAGAATTTAGTAAAAACTTTATAGTTTAATCACACATGGACTCTCAGTCTGAATGATCTTACTCTGGCTCTGCTGGACTATCTTATCCCATTTTTTCACTATCTCACTATCACCCAACAGGCTGTGAGCAGACTGTCCTGTCCGTGAGCAGCTTCCCCAAGAAGGTGAGGGCCGCTGGGGCACCCGGGATTTAAAGTCCCATCCAAATCACGAGAGTAACCTTTTGGCACATTTAGGTCTTTGCTGCTTCCAGCCGATGTCTGATGCGGCTGCCCCCCCCTTCCCCCAGGCCACCGGGTCTCACGCACGCGGGGGCTCCAAGAGGCACAGTTGGGGGCCCCTGCGCAGGACAGCTGGTCCAAATGTGAGAGGGGGCTCCCAACTGTCCTCAGTCTTCTATGATTTCAACAGATGCCTGCTTATGGAAACCAGAGCGCATATACATTGGAGACAAGAGGCACTGCCTCACAGGAGCGTTGTGAATGTCAAATGCAGGCGGGGAGGCTGGGGTGTGCCCCCTTGAGCTACTTGGGAGAAGCGAAATGTAAAATAGAACACACAAGCAAGCTCAACTGCATTTTACATTTAAAGTAAAGGTAAAGGTTCCCTTGCTCGAAAGCCAGTCGAATCCGACTCTAGGGTTGCGGTGCTCATCTCCGTTTCAAAGCCGAAGAGCCAGCGCTGTTCTAAGACGTTTCCGTGGTCATGTGGCCGGCATGACTAAACACCGAGGCGCACGGAACGCTGTTCCCTTCCCACCGAAGGGGTACCTATTTATCTACTTGCAATGTCTTGCTTTCAAACGGCTAGGTTGGCAGGAATTTACATTTTACAGTTAGCAGGCCACTAGTTGTCCCCTTTTTATATTTCAGTGGGGGTAAACAGCCCATCTCTTCACATGAATGGTGACTGCATTTGGGGCAACACCATTCACACCACTATTCGGTGAGACCTCACTCAGGGGGTGAGACGCTGGGGGCCTGGCTTGCTCTCCCCTCCCCCCTCCCCTCCCCAGATAATTTCTGGCTGTGGGCTGAACTGAGAACTGCAGTAGTCCTTAGAGGTTTCAGCAAGAGGGTGTGCGCACAAGGATCACCTGCTAGAACCCATGTGCCTTCCAAGCGTGAACTCAAATTCTCACCTCCTCCCTGTCCAAGGGCAGGGAATCCACTGCCTCTGTTTCGAACTGCTAGGTTGGCAGGAATTTACATTTAGCAGGCCACTAATTGTCCCCTTTTTATATTTCAGTGGGGGTAAACAGCCCATCTCTTCACATGAATGGTGACTGCATTTGGGGCAACACCATTCACGCCACTATTGGGTGTGACCTCACTCAGGGGGTGAGACGCTGGGGGCCTGGCTTGCTCTCCCCTCCCCCCTCCAGATAATTTCTTGCTGAACTGAGAACTGCAGTAGTCCTTAGAGGTTTCAGCAAGAGGGTGTGCGCACAAGGATCACCTGCTAGAACCCATGTGCCTTCCAAGCGTGAACTCAAATTCTCACCTCCTCCCTGTCCAAGGGCAGGGAATCCACTGCCTCTGGCACTGGGCCACCTTCCCCGGATCTTAGGGTGTGACTGGGCAAACAACGGTCACCCAGGGGTGAGAGAAATACACTCCGTGCCCACGCAGGAGCACACGCTCTGACAAATACGCACCTGCTCATGCGTGACAGGGATCAGGCGCTGTTTGGACAGTTCCCGCAAAGTGTTCAGGTCGGTGCGCATGTCCAGTTTGCATCCCACCAGAACCACTTTGGCACTGGGGCAGAACTCCTGGGTCTCCCCCTGCCACTGTACAAGGAAAGGAAAGGAAAAGTTAAGGCCCCCGGGAGGCAAAGGGGCCTGCTCAGCCAGCCAGCCCTCCCTCTCTCCCGCCCTGGGCCTTGCGGGACGCCTCTCTCTCTCCAGCACCCCTGCTCTTCAGGCAGCAACAGAGGACCGCCGGGAATGGCCCCTGACTGAGGCCCTGCCTGGCAGCCCTGGGCAGATAAAAACAAGACTCTGCTCTTTACAAAATGTGCTCATAAGCTAAAGTCTCCACTGCATCCTTTCAACCATAGGCTATTTTAAAAGACTCTTGTACAGAGCCTACTTGCACACGC
>NW_015175687.1:0-445 GCF_001447785.1 Gekko japonicus | reverse complement strand
CGCAAGGCCTGCCAAAGCCTCCCCCCCCCCAAGGCTAAAGCCCCGTCTCTCCTCCTGGCCCCACACAGAACTGTGCAGTGTGCACCGGAGGGAAGGCGGCTCACAAGACAAAGAGAAGGACAAGAAGAGGAGGTCTTTATCTCTCCCATCCCTTCCCCCCTCTCCCCACAACGGGCACCTTGTGTGAGGCAGGTGGGGCCGAGAGAGTTCGGAGAGAACCCTGACTGGCCCAACGTCACCCGGCAGGCTTCAGGAGGAGGAGGAGGAGGAGGAGGAGCGGGGGATCGAGCCCGGCTCTCCAGATCAGAGTCCGCTGCTCTTAACACCACGCTGGTGGGGGACCACGCATCAGGGCCCCGCCCCGCAACAACACATCCTTTCCCAAAGCCTCCGAGAGGAATGCAGCAGCAATGACTGGAGGGAAACAGCCCAGCTGCAAGGCCGG
>NW_015175686.1:0-3138 GCF_001447785.1 Gekko japonicus | reverse complement strand
GTGTGACTGAACAACAACAACAAAAACTCACTAAGTAGATTACTGTTATAATCAATATCTTCAGCTTTTAATGAATGAAAAGAAGACATTTCTGATACAGATTCAAATATATTTTACAGATACTTAAGAAGGGTCACATAGTATAAAACGTTTCATCCAGAGCTTCAAAGCTTTTGGAGAGTCTTTTTATTAACTGATTTCACATAAGAAGGCTTAGCACTGAGATAAGTAATTAACGCCATAATTTTCTTCAGTGCGTAAAAGCAAATAGTAGATCCAAGAGTAAATATTCTGACAGAAAGCAGCACATGTTGTATTGCTCAAACAAAGCTTTGTTAAATGCTGCCTTCTCCTATTTTCAAAACAAAGACTGATACAACATCTTTAGTGTTTGAAGGACGTCCTGGTATGATATGAACCTTCAGAGGCCCTTGCTCTACGTATGTCCAATCTTGGTCTAAGGTGGATAGCTACCAGGGCCAGCACCTTTTTCTGTCATAGTACCTCATCTGTGGTTCTTCCTCCCTATATCAGTGAGACATAGGGACACAGACACCTACACTAAAGAATTTTATGTTTACATGCAGTGGCCTGGCCCTACAGAACAAACAATTACTACACAGGTGTAAAACTACTCAAGATGGACTTTAACAACAAACAAAACAATCTGATCAGGAGCTTGTCTCACATATAAAAGAAGGGATTGTATTCATGCTAAAAATCACAGGAATCCTAGTTAACACCAGGAACAAGCTCAAATTTCAAAAGCTGTTTGCTTCAATTTGCATATCCTCCATTTAATTTCATTCGTTTCTTGTGAAAAATGAATCCATTTATTTTTGCTCCATTTTCCTTCATTGCCCTGGAATTTTACTGTAAAATGTATATTTTAAAAGTTTTATTGTATATCACATAAATTTCATATAAATGGTGTAAAAATGACATACAGTGAATGTTAATGACCACAACAAAAGAGTTGTGGACCAAAATAAAGGTAACATACAAAATCAAAAAGGAATTAAAATAGCAATATTGACTGATCCCTAATTAGCATTGTACTGTTGAGTCCTGCAGCCCCAGAACAGCCTGCTGAATTGTATTGAAAAAGGTAGTGTTTATTATTTAGTGCAACTGATTTTTTTTTCTTTGGGGGATACCTGTTATTATGATAGGTGGGTTAGAGAAGAAGGCTGAATACACTGCAGGAATTCTTGGACTTTGCTCTGAAGTAAGGAATGACCAACCTATAGCCTGAACTTCTCTCTACCCTCTCACTAAGTTATGGGAAAGTGTTTTCCCTTGGCTCCTTCCTTTTCTCAGTGACAAGAGCACTCTGCAGGTGCACTTCCCTTATGTGTTTCTCACTTCTGAAAGGAAATGCTACCCATCTGGCACACAAAGTGACTGTGCTCTATTCATGTTTGGCTGCCGGTTGTATGTGCTTCTAATGTGTTAAATTAACACTGAATTCCCACATTAACTTTTTAAATAGCTGTTCTCTGATGTATTTGGGGGGGGGGTGGAATCAGAGATGTGTGAAAGGTTCTCAATGAAACCAGTTATTAAGAGAAATTGTGGTTTCAGCAGGCCACAAGACTATATTGAATCTCCCAAGATGATGGTCATTAAAGACTATGCTATTTGTATACAATCTGAAATAAAATCAGCTTAGTCTTCATAACTATAGCAACTTTAATCCTTTCCTTCCTTTAATCAAATTCATTTTTTCAAAGATAATTAATCTTTGTTTTTAAAACAACATGTCTGTGAATTGGGTTTGTTTGCATTAACCATGGCTGGGAAAACAGAGAGCTAGGGGGGCAGATTTTCAATGGCTGCTTTATCCAATGTGCTTGAAACTTGGAGGTTCTTTACAGGACAGGCAGCAATCTGCTCACTCTGCTGCAATTTAGGTGTCATTTGGCTGAAAAACAAGCACTCCAGCCATCCCCCAAAAAATCCCACATAGGGAAAAATGGCAGACCAACAGGAAGTGATAGGGGAGTTCTGCAAAGGAAGCCACTTTCACTTTGTGAAAAGAAACAAATGGACCAGTAAAAGGAAGGATAGCAAATGCAGAGTATCCAGTGGAAAGATAAGTCACTGTAAGAGTAGGAAAATACACAATTTAAAAGCTGTGACCAGTCAGAGCTCTCCTGCCAGGCTACCACTTGACTGCCATTTTGGGAATCAGTACAGAGATGTGTGGCTGTGCAGTCACCTACTTTGGGGGTCTGTAAAATAGAAGCCCTATGTTCAATCTGAGAAATAGAGGGTCTTTTAGCTTAAAGGGAGTACTGTGTTCTGTGCATGTTTGGTGCCATTATATTTATAAACAGTTTCCACAGACCCTCATATACATTCCACATAGAAAATAATGGTCCCAAACTCTGGAACTACACAGATTTAAATCCTGAATTAGTAATGTCCTAACACAAAATAAACAATCATGTTAAAAATCCCCCCAAAGCCCAGTTCCATTTTTTCTCAGTGCACACCCTAATCAGGTACAGAAAAGGCTACATAACCATAAAAAAAAAGCATTCAGCTGCATTTGTGAAACCGTAGGGACTTAGAAAAGCAGTACTATGAGGGATTCTGTTAGAGATGTTTTTGTAAGCAGATAAAGTCTAATGATTTATAGAGGGAAAGATTTGGAAAATAAAATATTTCCTTCTTCCCTAAACAAATAGTGCAAAAGGCAATTGGCATTTCAAAATCACATGTTTGCAGAAGTATTAAGAATGCACTTTCCCACGTTTTTATGTTATGCCTTCACTCCACTTAAAATATCTGTACATTCATCCCACTTTTCTGTTACTACCGATGTCTGAATCTTCTGAAAGAACAGAATGTTGTCAATTTCCTACTTTCTGAAGAAAAATATTTCCCTTATATTTTAGAAATTGCTTCAGTACTAGACAGGCCATTTGTCTCATGTATAGATGATACTGGAGGATAAGAATTTACCAGCTTCTCTGACTGGTTAGACAGTATTCTGATGCCAAAAGCTAATGAACATGTGCAAAATTACAGGATGTAGAAAACAACCCCTTGGTGGGAAAATACAGCATATATTACAAACAAAAAGGAACATCAGGACAATTCTATTGTTTTTTCCCCCTGTGACTCAAGGGT
>NW_015175685.1:1713-3234 GCF_001447785.1 Gekko japonicus | reverse complement strand
CATTCTGAGAATGTCTAATTCTCCACTCATGTATTGTTCCTGTTTTTCACACATTTCTCTCCACTCCTTGAATAGGTGAGGTCCTGACACTTCTTTGCCAGACTCACTGTCTCTGCCCTGTTATTTGCAGAGGCCACAGCACACTTGCTGTACTCCACACAGGGCTCATCGGACCCTTTTTCTCACCAGAGTCTCTCACTAGGAATTTTCTGTTAACTCTCTTGCCTAGCTCCAACTCCAACTCCCACTGAACCACAAACTCCTTCCCACTTGAATTTTTTAAACCGCACCGTGTTCCATTTCACCCAATCAGAATGAGCTCTGTGAGCTGTCAGTTGTTTTTCAGCTAGCTCAGCCTTTTCCCAGCAGCATTGCCTAAAAGCCTGCAATTGCTTGCTGCCCGTCACAACTGGGCTACGTTTGTAACCAATCCCATCAACTTCAGATGTTTGGTATCACTCCAGGGGCTCCAAAATCTCTTGTTTTTTGCCATTGCCTGGAGCTGCATGACTTGGGGGAACAGGTTGCTGTTGAGATCCTGGAAGTTCACAATGCATGGATAAGGGGCCTGTGTTCAGTTTAGTGGGTCAAAAGTTATACCAGCATCTGTTAGGCAAAATTTCTTCAGCCTTCCATTTTCTGTCTATCTCCTGGTTTATGCCTTCCTAATCACAAGCTAGGAGCTGCGGTGGCTCAAGTGGTTAAGATGCTGAACTGCAGGCTGTGGAAGGTCGGTAGTTCAGCAGTTCGAGACCCGAGTGTGCCACATGACGGGAGTGAGCTCCCGTCTCTAGTTCCAGCTCCTGCCAACCTAGCAGTTCGAAAGCAAGAAATTGCAAGTAGATAAATAGGTACCACTGCGCCTTGGTGTTTAGTCATGCCGGCCACATGACCACGGAAACGTCTTCGGACAGCGCTGGCTCTTCGGCTTTGAAACGGAGATGAGCACCGCACCCCTGGAGTCGGACTCGACTGGCTTTCGAGCAAGGGAACCTTTACCTTTAATCACAGGCTAGAATATGCGTCCCCACCTGTCTCCCCAATAGGGGCTCAAAGTCGCTTGCAGTGTTGTCCCCTCCTCTATTTTATCCTCACGACAAGAACCCTGTGAGGTGGGTTAGGCTGGGAGACTATGGCTGGCCGAAGGCTTCCCGGAACTTAGTCCCGACCCTCTATCCCTTATACAACACTGGCTCTCCACTGCTTCCAGATTGGTTCCATTGACATCAGTTTGGTGACCCTACAGATGCAGGGCACAGATCACTTTCAGAGGTACAAACCTGTTTGTATCAACAGGGTGTGTGTGTGTGTGTGTGTGTGTGTGTGTGTGTGTGTGTGTGAGAGAGAGAGAGGGAGAGAGAGAGAGAGAGAGTAATTAATAGGGAAGAATACAGATTCAAAGGTTTTGGAACCTTGAATACCCAACAGATTCTTCAAGTGTTACAATGGGTGAAATAGCATTTTATACCTCACATTACATCAGAGAAATAAAACAGAATTATTGGTTCCATCAAACATTGT
>NW_015175685.1:0-229 GCF_001447785.1 Gekko japonicus | reverse complement strand
GGTGTTTAGTCATGCCGGCCACATGACCACGGAAACGTCTTCGGACAGCGCTGGCTCTTCGGCTTTGAAACGGAGATGAGCACCGCACCCCTGGAGTCGGACTCGACTGGCTTTCGAGCAAGGGAACCTTTACCTTTAATCACAGGCTAGAATATGCGTCCCCACCTGTCTCCCCAATAGGGGCTCAAAGTCGCTTGCAGTGTTGTCCCCTCCTCTATTTTATCCTCAC
>NW_015175684.1:1646-3154 GCF_001447785.1 Gekko japonicus | reverse complement strand
CTTCATAACCTGCTTTGGGAGCTCCTTAGCGGGAAACGTTCCCTTGCTGGCACGTTAAAAGAAGACCAGCAAACGAGGATAGGTAAAAAAAAAAGGGAAGGGGGTTAGTAAAAGCGCAAAAAAAAACCCTTCTTGCCTATGCTCTTGCCACTGAGCCGAGCCGGCCAAATTTCACACCTCACCTTCGTTTTTAGGTGACAGCTGAATGGAGTTCTATGCAAGGTGCTGGAACATTACTCCAGGGATGGTTTTGCGTTGCCTGCGCCGGCCGATTCACAACGAAAGCGGCCGTTTCAATTGCGTGCCTCCCCTTGTGCAAACAGAACGGGTGATTCTTTATGGCAGTGGAGTTGGCTGTTTCTTTGCACCAAACTTTGTCCTGTTAAAAATGTATGTGTTTTTTCCGTTTCTTTGGTGTAGTGGGGAAAAAAAAAAATCAGCAATGTATGTATGTCGCACAAATAAATGACACACTGTATGTATCACCACCTGACCTGGACAGCCCAGGCTAGCCCGCTCTTGTCAGATCTCAGAAGCTAAGCAGGGTCGGCCCTGGATAGAATTTGCATGGGAGACCTCCAAGGAATACCATGGTCGTGATGCAGAGGCAGGCAGTGGCAAACCACCTCGGAATGTCTCTTGCCTTGGAAACCCTACAGGGCGTACCCATTGATGCTTTTGTTACTGTCCATGGGGTTCTCTTGGCAAAGATACTGGAGTGGGTTGCCGTTTCCTTCTCCAGTGGATCATGAGGCCGAGCGCCGAAGAATAGATGCTTTCGAATTATGGTGCTGGAGAAGACTCTTGAGAGTCCCTTGGACTGCAAGGAGATCAAATCGGTCCATCCTAAAAGAAATCAACCCTGACTGTTCCCTAGAAGGCCGGATACTGAAGCTGAAGCTCAAATACTTTGGCCACCCAATGAGAAGGGAGCCCTCACTGGAGAAGACCCTGATGCTGGGAAAGATTGAAGGTCAAAGAAGACAGGGACCACAAAGGATGAGATGGTTAGACAGTGTCATAGATGCAACAAACATGAAGTTGAGCACACTCCAGAGGACGGCGGAAGACAGGAAGGCCTGGAGTGATGTGGTCCATGGGGTCGTGAAGAGTCGGACTCAACTGTGCGACTGAACAACAACAACCACCAACTGATTCATTCATAATTCATACCATAATATTCCCCGTTACCATGTACGGGTGTGAAAGCTGGACAATGAAGAAAGCGGATGTGAACAAAGTAGATTCATTTGAAACGCGGTGGTGGAGGAGAGTTTTACAGATATTGTGGACTGCCAAAAAGACAAATAAAGTGGGCTCTAGATCAAATAAACCCTGAACTCTCCCTAGAATCCTGTCCTGCTCTGGTCACATCAGGAGAAGACAAGGGTCACTGGAAAAGGCAACATGAGATGCATTGACTCAATCAAGGACGCCACAAAGGCCCTCAGCTTGCAAGACCTGAGCAAGCTTGCTAATGATAGGAAGTTTTGGAGGCCATTCATTCA
>NW_015175684.1:0-1381 GCF_001447785.1 Gekko japonicus | reverse complement strand
GCCCCGCCCCCTCCAGGAACGCCCCCAAAGTCCCCCGCTGGGGGTGGAAGATGGACTTGGCAACCCTATCATACGGTCGCCATAAATCGGAAGCGACTTGATGGCACTTAACACACACACACACACACACACACACACACACACACTGAAATATAAACTTCACAACGGGAGCAGAAGCCATCGAAGTCATATCAAAGGTGATATGATCACCATCTTCGAGTTCTTGAAGGGCTGTCCTCTAGAGGGCGGTGCGGAGTTGTTTTCTGTAGCCCCAGAAGATCGGACCAGACGGGTCTTGAACTAAATCAGAAGAGTCTTCGGGTAAACATGAGGAATAGCTTCCTGACCGTTGGAGCGGTTCCTCGGTGGAACAGGCTTCCTCGGAAGGTGGTGGGCTCTCCTTCTGTGGAGGTTTTCAGGGAGAGGCTAGATGCTGATTGTGCGAACTTAGGCAGACCATGAGAGGGACGGCAGGATGGGTTGCCTCAGTGCTTAATCCTTGTGACCCCTTTCTTGCACACCCAGAGAAATGTCGATTGCCACTATGGGGTCAGGAAACAATTGTTCTTCAGGCCAGTTTGGCTGGAGATCCTTGAGGTTTTTTTGTTATCTTCTGGGCACAGAACAGCAGTCACGGGCTGTGTGGAGGGGGCGGTATTTGTGAATTCCCTGCCTTGTGCAGGGGGTTGGACTAGATGACCCTGGAGGTCCCTTCCAACTCTATGATTTTATGATTTTGCTCATCCTCTTTAAAATAGATGCATGTTCCACCACAGTGTATTTTCCTCTCCCAGTCATTCCAATAAAGATTAACGTTTGAATTCACGGTGCCCTAGATGGATAAATGAGGCTCTGTCCTACCTCCCAGACCCCACAAGCAGATGCAGGACAAATTCAGGCTACTAAGCTCGGCCCACATGGTCAACAGCATCACCAGGTGAGAACCTAAAGCTCACTGTCAAAACCTACCTGACCTGTTTCACCTCGTTTGCAATCTCTGTTCAATTCCAGCAGATGCCTGAAAGGGATCCAAAACGACCAAAGCGATTTAAAAAATAGGTCTACTGCCAGTAACTCAGGAGAAAAGTCTTCATGACGTTGGATCAGTCTTGAGTTTCCACATGGGAGACCGTGATGGGCCATCGGGGTTACCTAGCTCCAGGTGAGGTCTGGAGTTCTCCTGGAATTATAGCTATGGAGATCAGTTCCTCTGGAGGAAATGGCACGGACATGGGGCTGACTCTATGGTATCACACACCCCACTGAGCTCTTTGCCCTCTCTATGCACCACCCCGAATCTTTAAGAATTTCCCACACCAGATTTCGCATCCCTATTGAGTGGAAGGAACCTTGGCACATGAACACATGACTCCGAAAAGCC
>NW_015175683.1:2962-3202 GCF_001447785.1 Gekko japonicus | reverse complement strand
CCCCCAATATCCCACTGGTGGCCAGGGGGTACCTGACAACCCTAAGAATATACCACTTGGGGTTGCCAAATTCCAGGTGGGGCCTGGAGCTCTCCCAGAATTACAACTGATCTCCAAATTACACAGATCCAGGGGTCATTTCCTGCAGGAGCGCATAGGAGCGGAGCTCCGGCAGTAAAGAGCCCAGGGGGTGGGCACATGCAACAAGCCCCACCCCCTGCTCCTTATTTCCCTCTTTCT
>NW_015175683.1:874-2945 GCF_001447785.1 Gekko japonicus | reverse complement strand
TTTCCTTCCTTTTCTTTTTTCTTCCTTTTTCCCTTCTTTCTTTCCCTCCTCCTTTCCTTCCTTCTTTCCATCTCTCTCCCTCCCTCCCTCCCTCTCTCTCTGCACAGATCTGTGTGAGGGCAGATCTGTGTGTCCCCCACCCCAGCTAGCAATCCAAAACAATCCAGTGGCACCTTTTAAGACCACATTTTATGCAGGTACAAGCTCTCCCTCCTCTGCGAGGACAGATCTGCACGTCCCCCCCCCCCAAAGCTGGCAATCCAAAACAGTCCAGTGGAGCCTGAGCGGTGGGTTTTGCCTTCTGACACACTTCCGGTGATGTCAGGGGGTGTGGCATATGCAAATAAATTATGCTAAAGTTATACTAATGAGCTCCTGCACAGATCCATTCCACTCGAGAAAATGGCTGCTTTGGAGGATGCACTCTATGGCATTATACCCCTAAATCTCCAGGAATTTCCCAGCCCAGAGTTGGCAACCCTCACTGCAGCACTGCAGCTTTGACTTAAAAATCCCTGTTATGTTTCTTTCTCGTGCAAACCAAACTCGCATTTCTTTCGCCTTTTGTTTCCTGGCACAGAATCCCCCCCCCCAATAAAACGTATCCATTTCTCAGCATTATTTGTGCTTTGATAAATCACCATGATAATCTGTAGGCCAATCATACGCTCCAATTTATGCAATGGATGCATCAGTTATGTAGACAAAGACGAACGCAAACTGCGGAGACAAGTACAGACAAACCGACGAAACGAAGTGCCGGACTGGAGAACAGAAACCCTTGCTCAAAACCAGAAATGAATGTAAAAATAAATGAGTCAGGGAACGATTTGTGCACCCGTACCCTGAACAAAAGAATTGCTGTGAGGTGAGAAATCCCCTTTCAGAAGATGAAGATATCAGCTTGTCACATCGATATGGCGTCCCTCGAAATCTAGCTGCAAATCAGCTACAGACACTGAAATCTAAGACACGGAAGGACAGCTGCTCCCCCTAGACCTTTCCTTAGTCAGTACGATAAGGTAAAAGTAAAGGTTTTCCCTTGCTCGAAAGCCAGCCGAATCCGACTCTAGGGGGCAGTGCTCATCTCCGTTTCCAAGCCAAAGAGCCAGCACTGTCTGGAGATGTTTCTGTGGTTATGTGGCCAGCATGACTAAATGCCGAGGTGCACGGAACGTCAGTAGGATGTCCTGATGTTAACATCCCCTCATGAAACTTCACTGCAACGCTGAATCATGGAGATACAAGGAAATGAAGTAGAGCTAAAGGGTTGGGGGGGGCAGGTTTACACTCATCCTGTAAGACATTGACTGACTCCAACTTCCTGCCAGTGATATATGAACCCAAGACTGCCGCAAATAGAAACCGAAAATGCCAGGTAGCTGAGGATCACTTCCTTTTACCACACACCTCAAAGTTTACTATTCAGTTTTTAAAAAACCTCCCTTTCCCACGGGTGTGCATGCAAGCGGTTGCTTCTTGAGTCGATCTGGTAGGAATAAACACTCCAGCTATAGAAAATATAGAAGAGGAAAGTCGAGCCTCAAGGGTCGGCCCCTCATTTCTGAGTAAAGCCTGAAACCTTAATTTACATGTAGGGTTTCCAGCTCTGGATTAGAAAATACCTGGAGATTTTGGGGGTGGAGCCTGGGGAGGGCGGGGTTTGGGGAAGGGAGGGGCCTCAGCAGGGTACGGTGCCCTAGAGTCCGCCCTCCGAAGCAGCCATTTTCTCCAGGGGGACTAATCTTGGCCATCTGGAGATCAATTGTAATAGCGGGAGGTCTCCAGGTGTCACCAGGAGGGTGGCAACCCCAGACGGAGAATAGACAGTTCGGTATCCCCCCCTTTGGTGTTAAAATTAAATGCTCCCCCCATTTATACATAAATGAGTCAGACGCCAACACAAACATGGCTGCTCCCGTCGCATTTTAACCTGCTTCTTCCTCCAAAGAGTTTGGAGCATGACTGCTTCTCCTGTCCCAACAACCCTGTGAGGTAGCTTAGGCTGAAAGAGAGAGAGAGAGAGAGAGAGAGAGAGAGAGAGAGAGAGAGAGTGTGTGCGTATGTGAGT
>NW_015175683.1:0-723 GCF_001447785.1 Gekko japonicus | reverse complement strand
CACTCCTAACCACTACACTACACCAAACTGGCCTGTTCTCGCTGGATCTTGGAAGCAGGGTTGGGACCAGTGTTCCCTCTAAGCTGAGTTAGTGTGAGCTAGCTCACATTTTTTCTGCCTCCAGCTCACACATTTTTGTCTTAGCTCAGGAAGGAGGGCTCCAGAGCAAACTAATTTATGCAGTAGCCAAATTGCTCGCTCACAACTTTAATGTCAGGAGCTCACAAAGTAGAATATTTGCTCACAAGACTCCACAGCTTAGAGGGAACATTGGTTGGGACTTGGATGGGAGACCACCAAGGGAGATTTTGCACAGGAACGCAATGGCCGGCCGCCTCTGCTTAATCACTTGCCTTGAAAATCCCTATGGGGTTAGTCAGCTGCCCGCACAAGTGCTAGATGGGGACTTCCTCTTTTCCTTTACGGATCTTAGTGATTACATCTCATTGCCAGATTAGATCTTATTCTCAGGAAGAAGTTTAAAGGGCTTCTTGCAGCCTGAAGCTTATTTGTTTTGAAGCCACTCTCATTGAGAGCAACTTAGTCAACTCCTGAGTAAACTGGTTTTAATGGGGCCTGCCAGACTTTCTCAATGCTGCTTGGTGCCGTAGTCGTGGAGCAAGAATTCTGCTTTTCGCCTTGCGTGTAAAACAGCCAAGATGACGCAAGCCTTATGTGGAATTGCACTCGAGTGTGCGTCCCTCAGTGTATTCTGTGACTTTG
>NW_015175682.1:3094-3233 GCF_001447785.1 Gekko japonicus | reverse complement strand
TGTGTAATCTCTGCATTCATATCTGATAGGAGCAAGTGAAGCCTTGCTTTGTTTGTGTTAATGTGACCAAGTGTCCTATCAACTAATGGGGTAATAATTTTAAGACGAGCCTCCCTGTAAAATGGACAGCTGAAGAACA
>NW_015175682.1:1890-2676 GCF_001447785.1 Gekko japonicus | reverse complement strand
ATACCAGGGATAGTTAGGTCTCACGGTTACATGGCTGACTCAAGACAAGGCACAGTGGCCAGAAACGAAAGTATACATTCTTGTTCTCACCCCCCCCCCATGTTTCCATGGCAACCAAGCCCAAGTAGGGGCCAGGTTGACACCCAGCAGAACCCTGAATCTGGTGTGGACCTAGGGAGGGTGCAGGTTCCATGCAACATGCAGCGGGGCCCTAGTCTGAGGACACTGGGGGATTCAAGCATGACGTCGCATCTGAATTCGCCTTGAGACTGTACCAGGGACGATGGACTTCCGGTACGGCGATTCGACGAGCGGGGGAGCGTTTGTATCGCTCCGTCCCGTCTCAACTCCCTAACGCTTTTTTCGAGCCCCCCAGGAATGGGAGAGCTCGACCAGCGCTCTCTTACAGAGTGTTGGGGCAGGGGGCTTTGTTGATGCGCCCTCCCGCGATTTGGCTAAGCGGGGGGTGTCCAGTAACGCCCCGAAGCAGGAGCGTGAAGGCGAGGAACATGGCGCCCATGTTCTACACAGAAGCGGCCATCCGGACTTTTAACCTGTTTGTTGGATAAAAACTTTTAAGAAAACTGCTGCAATATGGAGAGCAGAACAAAGAAGAAGAGAGCTTAAGGAGAAAAGAGACCCCCCCTAAAAGAAAGGCGCCCAAAAAGGAGAATTAAAATGGCCAGGATAAGTACGGGACAAAAAGGTACCGGGAGAAAATGGCGGAGGAAGAAAAAGACTTGACAAGCATTGAGATGGTGGACATGAAGGGCTTAGAGATTGTTG
>NW_015175682.1:0-1393 GCF_001447785.1 Gekko japonicus | reverse complement strand
ATAATATACAAAAATAGAAATCTGAATTTAAGAACTTTTAAAATGTGATTCCCGCAGTCTAAGAATTAATGCACAAAACTCAGCGACTGAATGTGTAATCTCTGCATTCTTATCTGATAGAAGCCAGTGAAGCCTTGCTTTGTTTGTGTTAATGTGACCAAGTGTCCTATCAACTAATGGGGTAATAATTTTAAGACGAGCCTCCCTGTAAAATGGACAGCTGAAGAACATATGCTCTAGCGATTCAACCTCACTTAAAAGGCATGAGCATAACCTTTTAGAGTAGGGGTTTTTATTGTACCTGTCTTGAATAACCACAGATGGAAGGGCAGAACATCTAGCTAGGGCAACTGCCCTTCTAGAATTCTTTCCCTCCACTGAAGTCAAATATACTGCCGGCTCAATGGTGCTTTTGATATTTAACAACACCCCAAGTATGGAAGCCTTAGAGATGTCATTCAGAAGAATTAAAGTTTATTGAGACATTGATAGGATCCAGACTCTTAACGATTCTTTGTTAGAACTGAGGCCAAGCACATGAAGCATGCAATTATACCTAAATCAAACAGGACATTAATGGCCCTGGGCCAATCACACCGAAGCAAAAGCCCACCCAAATGACAGCATATAATTCCCAAGTGAAAGAGGATACCAGGGAAAGTTAGGTCTCAAGGTTACATGGCTGAGTCAAGACAGATAACAGCATAGTGGCAAGAAACAAAAGTATACATTCTTGTTCTCACCCCCCATGTCTCCATGGCAACCAAGCCCAAGTAGGGGCCAGGTTGACACCCCGCAGAACCCTGAATCTGGTGTGGACCTAGGGAGGGTGCAGGTTCCATGCAACATGCAGCGGGGCCCTAGTCTGAGGACACTGGGGGATTCAGGCATGACATCGCATCTGAATTCGCCTTGAGACTGTACCAGGGACCACATTTCTCTTGCCAGGAGGATGCCTCTGAAAACCGCACCTGCACACTCTCCCACACAGAGGCTCAGGGATGGCAGGAGTGCATATCTCCGCGACTTCCACAAAAAGTAGGTAAAAACGACTCTCCCCTGCTCTTCAGTCCCAGCAGGTCCAGCTGTGACCTGACATCTTTTCACACCAGCACAATCAAATGTCACTCAGGCGGCAAATGCTGCCTCCATTTCACATAACGAAGCCAACTTCACTCCTGGGGCCCTTCTGTCCTGGCCAGACACATCCATTTCTCACCTGATGCCGCTTTTCAGGTTCTTTCAACATCCTGCCTGAAGAAGAGTTCTAGTGAAGCTGAAAGCTTGCCTGCTATGTCTGTGATTTTTACTATGCCGCACCTAGGGTTGCCAGACCCAGATTCAGAAATTCCTGGAGACTTGGCGGTGGAGCCCGGGGAGGACAGGGACCTCG
>NW_015175681.1:0-3305 GCF_001447785.1 Gekko japonicus | reverse complement strand
GGGCTCACCTGGGCCATCCAGGTCAGGGTTCAGCTTTGATTACTCTCAAGCAATGGCTCAAGGGACTGAAGCCTCAGTTACATCCTTGCTTTGGCCAGACGGCAAGCCAAGCTCTTCTAGTGGGAAGGGCCTTCATCCACAGCTTTGCGCATACTTTGTCTGAGCTCAATTTCTCACATACACACACCAGTAAACACACAGTGAAACACAGTGAAGCTACGAGGACCAGGGCTTTTTCGGTGGCGGCTCCTACCTGGTGGAATGAGCTCCCAGGGGAGATCAGGGCCCTGCGGGATCTTGTGCAGTTCCGCAGGGCCTGCAAGACGGAGCTCTTCCGCCCGGCTTTCGAGTAGGAGCCGCCGCCCCTACTATACTACAACCGCCCTGAGGTCCCGATGAAACACCCAGTATGGAAGAAGCCGCTGCCGTCTTCTTGGAACTTTGGACATTCGATCCGTCATCCTTAGATTATGAATGGCACTGAGCACTTTGTTTAATTAAGATTTTAAGATGTAGTACATGTTTTAAATTGTTATGTATATTATTGTTTTATCATGGCAAGTTGTCTTGCCTCTGTAAGCCGCCCTGAGCCCACTGGGGAGGGCGGGGTATAAATACGAAAAATAAATAAATAAATAAATTATATTCGTTCACTTGAAATCATGTAAGCCATTTATGACAGATAAAAAGCGGGGAAAGTTGACCAAACTCTTCCAAGTAAGAAAATAACAAAACCCCAGCCTAGTCACTGGAAATTTTTATTCACCATAGGAAGAAGACAAGATTGGATTTATGCCCTGCCCTTCACTCAGAGTGGCTTACAAACTCCTTTCCCTCCCCCTCCCCACAAAAGACACCCTGTGAGGTAGGTGGGGCTGAGAGAGCTCTGAGAGAACAGCTCTGAGAGCGCTTGTAACTGACCCAAGATCACACCAGCAGCTGCATGTGGAGGAGTGGGGAATCAAACCTGGTTCTCCCAGATTAGAGTCTGTCCTCCTAACCACTACCCCAAACTGGCCCTTGTGATTGGAAAGAAACTAATTACAAGCCCTACCATGGCTGGCTAGCTTCTGATTATAAGAGCCAGTCTGCATATTCCACAGAATCACGTGGGGAAGTTCCATCTGGACGGTAAACCTTCAGGCTGCAGCTATGGCGCTGCTCACACCAGTGGGGTCTGGGGAATGGATGGACTCCCCACACGTGTATCCGATGAAAGGGATGAGCCTACCCTGACAGGCTGATATACTCTCTGGGGCACACGTACTTCTCCTAAGGATTTGGACCCCGACTCTGAATGATAAAACAACAGAATAAAAACAACCCTACTGGAAGGAACGAACACCAGAATTAAATAAGACGACGCAGAGCAAAATCGGAGAAAGCCATCTGGATAAACCAGATCAGGGGCAGTAACAAAATAACAAAATCCACCTAATTTGAAGAAGAGGAGGAGGATGTGGAGGAGGAGATTGGATCTATACCCCACCCTTCACTACCCAAGGGAGTCTCAGAGCGGCTTACAAACTCCTTTCCCTTCCCCTCCCCACAACAGACACCCTGTGAGGTAAAAGAAGATAAGAGATTGGATCTATACCCCGCCCTTCACTACCCAAAGGTGTCTCAGAGCGGCTTACAAACTCCTTTCCCTTCCCCTCCCTACAACAGACACCCTGTGAGGTAGGTGGGGCTGAGAGAGCTCTGACAAAAATGCTCTTTTTCAAGAACAGCTCTTATCAAAACCATGGCTTGCCCAAGGTCATCCAGCAGGATCAAGTGGAGGAGTGGGGAAATCAAACCCGGTTCTCCCAGATTAGAGTCCGCGCACTTAACCACGACACCAAACTGGGATCGGTTCCCAAATGCACACCTACATTCAACACAGCTGGCTGCAGCCAAATTACGGCGACCCCATAGGGTTCTCAAGGCTAGAGACGAACAGAGGTGGTCTCCCATTGCCTGATTCTGTGTTGCAATCCTCGGTGGCCTCCCATTCAAGATCTAGCCAGGGCAGACCGGATTTACCTTCCGCGATCAGGCTAGCCGGATCATCCAGGTCAGGGCTTGATACGACTACACCTGGGGATCACCACTGATTTTCTTTTGAATTGCCATGGCAGCTTCAATACATGCCGCTAGGACTGTGTAGCCCATCCATACTTTCTAGCTGACACTGCACACAGATATAAAGCTTGGGAGAACTGGCCAGTACACACACACACACAGGCACAAATCTCTACCTGCATTTCACATTGTGTGCTCCCTACATATACACACCCACACATAATCCACACAGTATGCAAGAAGATCTGTGAAGGGGAAAAGGGCTCGCAGGAGCTGTTTGTTAACTTTGGACTCCCTTTATCAGATATTAGAACAGCTATAGGCCAAAAGAACAGGTCAACTAAATTTTTCGATCTAATTGTTTGACCATCATTGACAGAAATAGGTCAATATATGCATTAGTGTAGGTAGGAGGGTTCGGATTTCATGCTGAAGAATTGTGCGGAATGTTTAAATCGAGAACAGGTTATTATATATTTACTATGCATTTTGTATATATTATGATTTTTGTGCAATTCATTTTTTGTAATTAGTGTAATTTTGCAATTGCTTATAATAAAGTATTATTTTTTTAACAATCCCACAAGTTTAAGCAAGCATTTACGTTTCAATGTAGCCACTTATTCTCAGTGCCACATATATTAGCTTGTGAGTGCACATACACAAACACGCTCACGTGCTACACAAACTTACATGGGAATTTGGGCCTATATGTACACATTGCAACACTCGAAACCTAAGCATGCCTTTTAGATTAGGTGCATTTGCACATCATGCTCATAAACATGCACATAAGGAAGCATATAAAAACATACGCATATTCACAGCCACCACAAACCTATGCATGCCTTTCATATTGTGTACGTTTATGTCACGATGACATACACGTATAAGACACGGTCACAATACCACAAACTTATGCAGGCACCTCAGTTGGCACGCACCAACACAGACCCATGTACACACATTTGTGCTTGCAAGGCACCAAACCTACATAAACATTTTGCTGTCTGTGCGTAAGAACAATATCTTTGTATGTGTGCACAACACATCAGGTTGTATATACAAACAAAGGCATCTGCCCAGTGACCAAAACATATGTGCACATTCCAATGATTGCTAAACAGAAAGATAAGAAAACTGGTTTTGGATGGTGGTTAGTGTCAGACTAGCATATGGGAGACCCTGGCTTCAATCAACACTCTAACATGGGACCTTGTGCCAGTCACATAATCTGAGCC
>NW_015175680.1:0-3345 GCF_001447785.1 Gekko japonicus | reverse complement strand
TCCTCTGCACCGGCTCCATTCTGCCCACACCCTTTTTAAAGTGAGGCCTCCGGAACTGTGCGCAACTCTCCAGGTGCTGCCTGACCAATGCAGTCTACAGTGGGACAATGACATCTTGCGATTTAGGTGTGATGCCTCTGTTGATAGACCACATTAGCCTTTTTTTGCAGCTGCCTCCTGTCAGCGTATTGGAAGCGCCAATAACAACACAATCCAGGTTGGCTAGGTGCTGAACTATTTACAGTGGTTTATTTACAGCAACTATATACATACAGTCCTTCTGCACTTGCAGTTTCCAAATCACTAGGCAAACCGACAGAGTGCTTCGCATATAATTCCATCCAACAGAGTGAAAAATACCATACAGACTGTACTCAATATATACATCAGAGCACCAATCAGAATTGTAGTGCTGACTCATGGTGACAGTAGTCAGGATGATGCAACTCAAGACCTGGTGGCATGTCACATGACACACACAAGATGATCTAATAGACTACCCTGTACCCAGGCTGTCATCTTGCCTGCTATACTTTACAGTATGCCGTCACATCCAGTGGCGGATGAAGGCTCACTGGTGCCCTCAGCACTGACCAATCTTGGTGCCCTAACCCTAATCCTTCTTTCCACACTGACCCCGTCCATTTTAGTGGTTGACCTGTCTGACCAGATATACAGTGCAGGTTGCTGCAATACAAAACTTTATTCCTATGATAACACAATATACTTGTCAGCTACACTGCCATGAGTGTGGTGAGGTTTTCTCATTGCTTTGCATTCCTTCTCATGCGCCTAATTGCTTCAGAGCTGCAACGCTTATCTGTAAAGATTTACTGGAGGAGATTGGGGTGTCGATCGTCTGTGGGAGCTTCTACGTTCCCAGCTTCGCGCAGCCGTTAGAGTGCGCGGGAGGCCCTCTAATTGGGTATCGCTATGGGGGGGGTGCGCACACGAATGCCCTATATCCTATTATGCGCACAGGTAGCCCGCCATTCCTAACGGTGTTCATGTTATTGCATCTATGGCTTTTCAATAAAAGTAAAACCTTCTTGGAAGCATGTACTTCGTTGTTTGGCTGTGGGTCCTGACAATACTGTACAAACTAAGCCAAGCTCGGGCTACATAAAGTTCTACAAAAATGCAATACAGCATCTATTGTAATCTATTGTAGCAAGTTAAATGTATCAAAGTTCCAATATTTACCCTTTTCCCAACTTTGTGGTGCCCCCTTTGGCCCTGGTGCCCTAAGCACGTACTTAGTCTGCTTAATGGTTAATCCACCCCTGGCTCCATTGCACTGACCGCTCATATTTAGCCTACGGTCCACCTGCACCCCACGATCTTGTTCACACACAATGCTCCCCAGAAGAGTGTCCCCTGTCCACCCATCAGGGCACAGAGCAAGAACTTCTCGGTCAGGACAAGCCATCCTGACAAGAGAGCCAGTTTGGTGTAGTGGTTAAGTGTGCGGATTCTAATCTGGGAGAACCGGGTTTGATTCCCCACTCCTCCACTCACACCTGCTGATGTGACCTTGGGTCAGTCACAAGCTCTGGCACAGCTGTCCTTGAAAAAGAGCCGTTTGTGTCAGAGTTCTCTCAGCCCCACCCAACTCACAGGGTGTCTGTTATGGGGAGGGGAAGGGAAAGGAGTTTGTAAGCCGCTCTGAGACACCTTTGGGTAGTGAAGGGCGGGGTATAAATCCAATCTCTTCTTCTTCTTCTTCATCCTGCCTCTCCATCCTTTTGCGTAAACAGACAGGCAAAGGTTTACATTCAATCCCATTCCCCCCCTTTTTTGCAATTATGGTCAGTTTGCCTGTCTGATGTCACTGGCTGCATTAGGGCTTTGGATGTGTACAGGCTGAGGCCTTAGGACAAACAATGTGGGATTCTTGGCTCCCTGCCGGGCGGATAAAACTGCCGATCCAAAAGAAGCAGAAATATCTTCTTCCCCGCCCTCCCAGGAGGACCCGCTCGATTGGCTGGGCGAGTGGAAGGCCACTTGATTGCAAGATGCTATTGGCCGGGAAACTTGGCACTTCTTTGCCTCCTGTGCCTTTCCCAGGCTAATGTCCAGGGTGGTCTGTTATTGACAAAAAAAATAAACGAGGGGCAGCGGGGGGGGGGGGGGGGGAGAGCCGCACCGGTGGCTGACCGGGGAAGGCAGAACGGAGCATCAACCAACCGGGGGCCCAATCGGGAGGCCAATTAATCAGTTCCCCGCTCAGACGGGCCAAGCCGTGCCTACTAGACTGGCAGGGCCAGGGGGCCCAGCGGAACGGAGGCCAAAAAGCAGGGCTATTTTGGGGCAGGAACGCACAGGAACGGAGTTCCGGCTGGCTCCCGAGTTGGCCACGCCCAGCAGGAGCTCATTAGCATACCAGGCCACACCCAACATCAGAAACTCATTAGGATTGGCTACATTAGGGGTGTGTGGCCTAACATGCAAAGGAGGTCCTGCTACAAAAAAGCCCTGGGTTTTGACAACAAACAAGGTAAACAGAATAACAAGCAAAAGGTGGGTGTGGCTGGATAACCACACTTCTGGTAACATGTGGGTGCGGCCTAATGTGCTAATGAGCTGTGCTGTCAGGGGTGTGGCCCAATATGCTAATGAGTTCCTGCTGTTGGGTGCTGGGTGTGGCCTGTTATGCTAATGAGTTCCTGCTGGACTTTTTCTACAAAAAAAGCCCTGCCAAAAAGCAAAAGGAAGGCCGGAGGGGACCAGGGCATCGAGGGCTAGGCGCAGCTTTACGCTTCCCCAGGTGCAACTGCAGGTGCTCCGGATAGCGCATGGGGTTGCCAGCAGGCCTGGAGGAAAACAGCCTGCCCCTCAGCGTGTGGAGATGGACGGCCGAAGCGGTTTTTGTGTCATGGAGGAAACAACATCGCCTGGTCAATAAGATCCCATTCAGCCTCGGCTAAGGGGGCCGGGCATGAACTGGATGGCCCAGGCCGGCCCGGTCTTGTCAGATCTCGGAAGCTAAGCAGGGCCGACCCTGGTTAGTATTTGTATGGGAGACCTCCAAGGAATTCAAGGGGCCTGATGCAGAGGCAGGCAATGGCAAACCACCTGTGGTGGTCTCTTTCCTTGGAAGCTAAGCAGGGTTGGCCCCTAGTTAATACCTGGATGGGAGGCAACCAAGGAATGCCAGGGTCATGACACAGAGGCATGCCATGGCAAACCACCTCTGGACGTCTCTTGCCTCGAAAACCCCACAGGATTGCTGTAAGTCAGCGGTGACTTAAGAACATTAGAGAAGCCATGTTGGATCAGGCCAATGGCCCATTCAGTCCAACACTCTGTGCCCCAAAGTGGTCAAAACCCAGGGGCCATTAGGAG
>NW_015175679.1:0-3355 GCF_001447785.1 Gekko japonicus | reverse complement strand
ATGACCATCCTGCAGTGCGGCAAAGAAGCTGCACGGCGTGGTCACACCAGCAATCGCTAGGTGCCGCTTCCGTGGCAAACAGGATGGGCTTTTTTTAAAAACTGAAGTTTGTGCATACGCATGACTGAGCAATCGTATCTACACATCCGAAGGCGGGTGGTGGGCTTACCGGAGAGGGCGACAGACGCTTCTGGACCCCAACAGAGCTCCGAGGCATAGGCAATGGAGGGGGAGGTGGGCCCCCTCATCACAGCCGCTCTAACAGCCTGCGCTACAGTGGCCATAGCGACCCTCCAGAGGTGGCAAGCCTGGCTGCAGTGGGAGGGGGCCTCTTTGTGCGCATGCGCCATTGGGCGCTTGTGTGCATCCTGTGGAGACTTGGAAAAAAACGGATGCCACGACCTACCACCGGAAACGCGATCAGGCGCCCGCCCTTGCCCCGCGGTTTCCGGAAACTAGTACCTCAGAGGTACTAGATTTTTACCCCGCATCTTCGGCGGGAAGCCTCGGGTTCGGCACGGGAGCTCTATGCTTCCCAGATGTGGTGGCGTGATCGTGCCCGGAAAATCCGCCTATCTTCCGTCTCTGTAGCATGGCTAATGTTCCTTGTGACCGCAGCCCTAGAGTGGTTACCATCAGAAGGGAGAAAAGACATTCAGTGCAAGATTTGGACTCTGTGCCCATGGCTGCCAACAAAGGACTAATGCATGGGAACAGCAGAAGGGGGAGGAGGGAGGGAGAAGGGGTATAAACTGTCACGTAATGTACGGGTTAAAAGACAATGGTCCCGGTCACACGGCCAGGAAACTGCGGCTTCAGTAGTGACAGTGAGTTCTGGTGGTTGGGTTTCAAATGGACAACTTCTGAAAAGGTTGGTAAATGTCACTTCATGTAGGATGATGCCAGCCTAGAGGACTTCAGTGCATGCTGATCATCAAAAAATTAAAGGCAAAGGGCAGAAGGATTGGGACTTAGCGACACAGCAGCAACATTTACTAATACCAGTTGATGCAGCAGATGAAGAAATGCCAGTTTTTGGTCATAAATTGATAGGGGAAGGTGACTCTCTTTCACAACTTAGTGCAGAAGATAAGAAGTCTTCACTCATGGCCAAACTAGAAATTCAGTGCCTGGAGCTTCTGGCTTTTTTCTCTTCTCTTCTTTTCATTTACCACAGAAAATTATAGTACAGCTGAACCTTGCTTGCTAATCGTAGCCAGTGTTCCCTCTAAGCTGAGTTAGTTTTTTTTTAGCTTGCAGAAGCCTCACAGCCAATGTCCAGTTCCCTAACATTTGGTCCAATTCCCTAACCCTGTGGTAGGACTGTCAGAGACTGAAGAGCTATTAAATAATTGGGCTAGGCGTGAGCTCACAGACGCAATCGTAGCCACATAAAACTCTCTCTTTGCGGCTTTGATTGTCATCTCATAAGATCTCATAAATTACTTTTAGAATGTTCTTGTAGCTTTGTCACGAGAGTGCCACCACTGTCTCTCTAGCCATCTTAGCCTTCACTTTATCAGCCACAGATCCTGGGTGAACCAAGGGGCTAGCCTAGAGCGATGGCGCAGAGGACGTCATGGAGTGCTCTTGTCAATGGCTGCAGAGAGTCAGCGTTGCCAATCCTCAACAAGCTCATCTAATGAGTCACCCAGTGGCATCGGATCCCGCAGAGCCATCTGAAGCTGCATAGGGTCCAATTGGCTCCATGGGTAAGCTAAAATACGCTTGCCACCCAAACAGGGTTGGGGTGGCACATTCAGACGGGCCTTCAGGGCAGGATCCAGTTCACTGTAACCCCCACCATGAAGATCAAATCAAGTGTGTGCCCAGCCCAGTGAGGGGGAACTGTTACATATTGGGAGAGTCCCAGTGCCGCCATGGATGACACTAGGTCCGCCGCCTGTGTGGAGGCTGCATCATCCACATGGACATTGAAGTCACCCAAGACTATCAGTCTAGGGTGCTCCAATACCCAGCTTAACACAGCCTCTATCAGGGATGGCAGGCTAGTGGCTGCTGCGTTCAGCAGACAGTACACCACCCAGATAGCCAAACTCTCCCTGGCTTTCCACACTAGGCCACCACATTCAATGCCAAATCGCTCACTCACAACTTTAATGCCAGTAGCTCACAAAGTAGAATTTTTGCTCACAAGACACCACAGCTTAGAGGGAGCATTGGTACCTGGTATCACTCACAACAGAACTGGGCCCGGAGCTCATCCTGTGAGAACAGATCACCTGCTCTGCTACAGAATCCCTCTTTCAACCCTTCCCCGATCCTTTTGCTCTTAAAATAAACTCCTTACCAAGGGCTATTTGGTTTGAGCTAATCATAAGCCTATCTGGCTAATTTGGCCTCTATTGCTGCCCAGTCATAAAGAAAAATCTTATTCTTATTCTTTTAGGTTCCTTTATAGCTTCGGTACAGGCGTAGCTATTAAGCAAGCTACTCCCTTCCTATTAGCTATTAAGCAGGCCCCTTCCTTACTGTAGGCCTACCAATGTCCAGGTGGGGCCTGGAGTTCCCCACAGAATTACAACTGATCTCCAAACTACAAAGATCAGTTCCCCTGGAAGAAATGGAAGCTTTGGGGGGATTGACTTTGTGACATCACACCCTTGCTGAGCTACCTTCCCTCCTGAAACTCTGCTCTCCCCAGGCACTACCCCCAGGAATTTCCCAAACCACAGATATCAATAGCAGCCCTATATGTGGAGATCTACATCCAAATCTTAGGACTATTAGGGCTATGAACAGGCAAGAAGACTGATCTTTCTACAACCTGAAAAAAGCTCTAGGTTTTCAGAAAAATCTGAAATGAAAAAAATGGGGGGATTCAAACCCCCCAATAGAAAAAGCACTTGTACCTTTAAAAATGGATGTCCTCTGACATCTCAGTGATCACTGTTATGGTTGCTAGGCAACCAGAACAATATTTCTAGCCTTCAAAAAATTTCTGTCAGTGAAAGGCAGGGGAGGGCCCTTTACAGGTCTATTTTGGTCTCCTGTTTGAACCCTGTTCCATCCCCCCCTGCCTTGGAGGGGGACTCATTGGGGCCATGGGCAGCAACAAACATGGGTAAAGTTGCTACCGTGAAATTTGCATGTCTCATTCAGGTGCAGCAGCCTATGACTCGTTGTAACCAAACTCGCCTTGGTCCAGTGGTAAACCCCCCCCCCCAGCTTCTACATTTTGGCTGGACCCTACAATGGCCACCACACAACTCAAGGGCCATTGGTACATGGAAAAGCTGAGACAGGGTGTCCTTGCTTTGTTGGGCCTTGAGCAAATGTTACAAGTTGCAACTCCCCAGCAGCTCTGACATGTAGTGGTTCCTCAGTAGGCAAA
>NW_015175678.1:2632-3357 GCF_001447785.1 Gekko japonicus | reverse complement strand
AAATAAAAATTTGTTTACCTAAAAAAAAATTATTAAAAAGAGATCATGGAGTAGGTGACGTAAAAGACCTGCAACCCTAGAGAGCGGCTGCCAGTCAGCATAGACAGTATTAACTCTGATAGACCTACATATCTGTAAGCATATCTGGTCTAAGGACTGTAATAGAAATAAACTGAAACTGACTGATAGTCCAGGGACCTGACTCCGTGAGAAGACGGTTCCTCCGTCTGCATATGTCCAAATTGGATGAAAGCACACACTGTTTTTTGATCTTGTCTGAAACCTAGGGGAAAAAAATGGATTAGGAATCCTAAATTGCAAACACAAGAACAAACCACGGTTTATTGCATCATCCAACTCTGGTTTGCTGGGAACTTGGAAATTTTCAATATCGGCCTGCAAAGTGAAGGCGTACTGTGACCCCCGAGGAGGCTCATTCTTGTTACAGGCAAACCAAGGTTTGTTTGCTATTTATTTATGCATCTATTTAAAACATTTGTCAGCCACCTTTCCTCTTTATGGCGCTCAAGGAGGCTTACGTCGTAGATAAACTATGTAAAATCAAATACATACAGAAAAACCATTTAAAAAATAAAATCACAATTCAGGACTTCTACATAACATAACTGAATGTGGCCCTAAATATGGAGGTTGTTCCATAATTACAGAGCTGCTGCTGAAAAGCACCTCTCTTGTGTGCCCTGGACAGGCAGAAGGGCCTCCCC
>NW_015175678.1:0-1379 GCF_001447785.1 Gekko japonicus | reverse complement strand
TCAGAATAGAATTTTTGGCAAATTGGAAAAAAAATATATGGCCTTTTGCACTTGTGAGGAAATGCCACTTCACTCTGGCTCGTTCTACACATGCAACAAAATGAGGTGACAAAATGCTGAAATGAGAGAACGGACTACCTCAGACCAGTGTTCCCTCTAAGCTGAGTTAGTGTGCGCTAGCTCACATTTTTTTAGCCTCCAGCTCACACGTTTTTGTCTTAGCTCAGGGAGGATGGCTCCAGAGCAAACTTAATTTTTCTACACATGCAACAAAATGAGGTGACAAAATGCTGAAATGAGAGAACGGACTACCTCAGACCAGTGTTCCCTCTAAGCTGAGTTAGTGTGCGCTAGCTCACATTTTTTTAGCCTCCAGCTCACACGTTTTTGTCTTAGCTCAGGGAGGATGGCTCCAGAGCAAACTTAATTGAGGCAGTAGCCAAATCACCTGCTCACAACTTTCAGGCCAGTAGCTCACAAAGTAGAATTTTTGCTCACAAGACTCTGCAGCTTAGAGGGAGCCTTGCCTCAGACCACATGGGGGTCCTCCAACTCGATTTGGAGTGTTCCAATTAAAAACACTCACTTCCTTGAAAACTGAGAAATCAAGAAGAATGATTCTAGCACAGCCCTGTGTGAGAGACTGATTAAATCAGAGAGTGACTAAAATGTGGAATTCACCGCCAGAGGATGTAGTGATGGCCACAGGAATAAACAATTTTAAAAGGGAATCAGATAGATTCATGGAGTAGAATTCTATCAATGGCTACTGTCCATGGTGACGGAGGGGAACCTCCACATTCAGAGGCACGAATCCTCTGAATCCCAGAGCCAGGAGGCAACATCAGGGGACGGCCTCAGCCTCTATGCCCTGTTGTTGGCCCTCTAGAGGAACTGGTGTGTGAGACAGGATGCTGGACTGGATGGACCATTGGTCTGATCCCGCAGGGCTCTTCTGATGTTCTTATGTTATAATGCCTTCTTTATTTGCAGGGAGTTTATAAAGAGGGGAGCATTCAGAACTGTTACTTCCCTACTCTTCACCTGTCTCTGTAACAACCTCCCAGAAATGGCCTGGAGGAGTCTGAGACGTCTGGCTTTCTGGCATGGCTACAGAACAGAGGTCTTCCAGAGAGTGGGCGGGGGAGGGAGAGCCTGGACAAAGGGGCAATACCCTGCTAGTTGGGGTGTATGTCAGCTTTAGTTTTGGTTTTGATGCATTGGCTTAATCATTACTTTATCACATTGTTTTATATTTTTGTTACCTGCTGTGGGTTCTGGGACGCCTGGGAGAAAGGTGGGTGTATGTATGTGTGTACAGATGTATGTATAATATATTCCCTGGAAGGTCTGTGTCTCAGTGGCAGAACATCTGCTTG
>NW_015175677.1:0-4092 GCF_001447785.1 Gekko japonicus | reverse complement strand
GCCACTCTGAGACTCTTTTGGGTAGAGAAAAGCGGGGTGTGACGGGCGGCAAAAGAAAAGCAGTTTTTAAAGGCTGCTTGTTACAAAGAATCTGGGAGATTAGGAGTGAATCTTCCCTTGAGTGGGGAGAGCTTATTTGGTTGCTCTGAGAGAAACCCTACATCTGCTGTTCTGGAGGGGGGAAAGTCAGCCAGCCAACAGGCCTCTTGTGTGTTAGGCCAGTAAAACAGTAAATCACCGTGTACAAATAAACAATATAAGTTGATTTTTATCTGCACTGTTTTAGAATCCAATTATAAACAAAATTACAACCATAACACTATGCAATACAAAGCTTAGCAGTACATATGGAATACTACAGTATTAGTTTCAGACAAACAACGGAGTTCTAGTACACTGTCCGTTTGCGAGTCCTTCTTCAGGTTTGTCATTCTGTACTAATATCTTCATTAGAATGAAGTGCTGCAAGCCATATTTCAAAATGCTAATTCTTATACAATTTTTTGATGTACGCTACCGCGCTTATTCTGGTGACTGGGGAGCTCCTATAGCAAGCTCTAATGTGACAGGGTCTACAGTATATAATAGCTGGCTAAGCTTAAGACACTTGTCTATGGGTGCATTCAGATGGGCCGTTTTGAAAGTCCCTTTTCCTCAAGTGCCATCTTAATAAAGGTTTAAATATGAGACAAGGCAGCTCCTGTATTTTCCCCTCGAATTCCTGTGCTGGTTCAGAAGCCTAAACAAATTATCTATATAAGGGTGGGACAGTTTAAGTTTATTTCACTATATAGAAGATACACACGCTCCTGTAGGGCAACTCAGTCACTGAGGGGAACTGAAGCGGGAAAATCTGCCTGCAATGCTCCCTCTAAGCTGTGAGCAAAAATTCTACTCTGTGAGCTACTGGCATTAAAGCTGTGAGCAAGCAATTCGGCTACTGAATAAATCAGTTTGCTCTGGAGCCCTCCTTCCTGAGCTAAGACAAAAATGTGTGAGCTGGAGGCTAAAAAACTGTGAGCTAGCTCACACTAACTCAGCTTAGAGGGAACACTGCCTGGGAGTTGGTGAGATACAGGGGTCCGTCATACAGGGCATAAAAACCAACTGTTCTTCTTTCACATAACATCCCATACTTTCTCAAGATCAAAAAGCACGTTGACACCAGTGTTCTCTGTAAGCTGAGTCAGTGTGAGCCAGCTCACAGTTTTTTAGCCTCCAGCTCACAGATGTTTGTTTCCGCTCAGGAAGGATGGCTCCAAAGCAAACTAATTTATGCAGCAGCCAAATCGCTAGCTCACAACTGTAATGCCAGTAGCTTACAAAGTAGAACTTTTGCTCACAAGACTCCACAGCTTAGAGGGAACATTGGTTGACACCTCACCAGCCCACTGGGGAATGTTGCGTCTTATACTCTCAATTACAAAATCTTTTTTTCTTTTTTGCATAATGTTACAATATCAGGTTTAGGTTTTTTAAATTTTATTTTTGATAACTTTATTGGGTACATCACAAAGTATTTTATCTAACACATATAAAGCATTTTGAGCATTACAATAATACGGTGTACATCTAATATTAGTTGATACGGATTCAGATACATACAACATAGTGTATGTCAATAAGAAGACATATTATACTGAATTCCCCTCTATGATGGTATATATTTAGTTTTACCTCTTTGTGATTTGTTGGGGTTTTTGTTATGTATTTAGCATGTTTTAGTGATTGTTCCTGTAAGTTTGCTGTGTTTGTTTTGCAGTTTTCTGTGTTTATTATGTGTTAGAGGTATAACCAACTACGATATGTTTGTACGATATCAGGTTTTCACCCTGCAATGCTTCCTAAAGACTCACCGGGCACAGAAAATGAGACAGTACCCAATCAGGGGTCGGGTCGGTCTGGTCTCACGTCCTACAAAGAAAAAAAGTTCGAGTCCACTGGCACCTTGACGACCAATGAAGTTTTATTCAAAGTGTAAGCTTTCTCTGAAGAAGCGCGCCTTGCACACAAAAGCTTACCTTTTGAATAAAACTTTGTTGGTCTTCGAGGTCCCACTGGACACGAACTTTTTTCCTGCTGCTTCAGACCAACAAGGCTGCCCAGCTGAATTATCCTACTTATAAGAGTGTGATATACTCTATTATAAAGAGGCCTGTGCAATATCAACCTGCACCACAGGATGGTGGCATTTTCAAATTTATAGACTAAAAGAGTTTCCTTTAGCCGGTATTGAAAGTAACCATGACTTGGAGCCAGCGCTGTCCGAAGACGTTTCCGTGGTCATGTGGCCGGCATGACTAAACACCAAGGCGCACGGAACGCTGTGACCTTCCCACCGAAGTGGGACCTATCTATCTCCTGGCAATTTCTTGCTTTCGGACTTTTACCAGCCTTTTAAAAAAGCCGTGCTTTTGTTTTATGGGAAGCATTTATGCTGCTCATGTCCAATGGCTTTTTAATGGCTGTGTGAAGGAACGGATTCGCAAGCCCTTCCCCATGTCGTCTGACTGAACCCCCCAGAAGTCAGAAAAATCCTGTAGCTGCCCCATGTCTCCACCTAACAACACCAGCCCTTACCCTCATTCTTGGCGAGTGGGTCAGAACAAATTGGGTAACCATCAGCGACTCTCAGGAATATCTCCCAGGCAGTGTTCCCTCTAAGCTGAGTTAGTGTGAGCTGGCTGACAGTTTTTTAGCCTCCGGCTCACACATTTGTGCCTTTGCTCAGGAAGGAGGGCTCCAGAGCAAACTAGTTGAGGCAGTAGCCAAATCGCTCGCTCACAACTTTCATGCCAGCAGCTCACAAAGTAGGATTTTTGCTCACAACTCCACAGCTTAGAGGGAGCTTTGCTCCCAGGTTGGGTTGCCAAATCTAGTCTGGGAAATTCCTGGAGATTTGGGGTTGAAGCTTGGGAAAGGTGGTGTTTGGAGAGGAACCTCAGCAGGGTCTAATACCATAGAGCAATGCTCCCCCTAAGCTGTGGAGTCTCGTGAGGAGAAATTCTACTTTGTGAGCTGCTGGCATTCAAGTTGTGAGTGAGCCATTTGGCTACTGCATGAATCAGTTTGCTCTGGAGCCGTCCTTCCTGAGCCGAGACAAAAACGTGTGAGCCGGAGGCTAAAAAAACTGTGAGCTAGCTCATACTAACTCAGCTTAGAGGGAACACTGCCATAGAGTCCACCTGCCAGAGCAGCCATTTTCTCAAGGAGAACTGAGCTCTGTAGTGTAGAGAGAACGTGTAATGTCATTCCAGGCCTCACCTAGAGTAAAGTAAAGGTAAAGGTTCCCTTGCTCGAAAGCCAGTCGAATCCGGCTCTAGGGTTGCGGTGCTCATCTCCGTTTGAAAGCCGAAGAGCCAGCGCTGTCCGAAGACGTTTCCGTGGTCATGTGGCCGGCATGACTAAACATAAAGGCGCACGGAACGCTGTTCCCTTCCCACCAAAGTGATACCTATTTATCTAGTTGCAATTTCTTGCTTTCGAACTGCTAGGTTGGCAGGAGCTGGAACTAGAGACGGGAGCTCACTCCGTCATGTGGCACCCGGGTCTCGAACTGCTGAACTACTGACCTTCCACAGCCTGCAGTTCAGCGTCTTAACCACTTGAGCCACCGCAGCTCCTGTCACCTAGAGTATAGTAACCCTAATTCTCCTGCCAGATGGAGTCATACATCAAACACTCTGTGCTTGCATTTCCATTTAGAGGCAAACCCACAGACAAGGGGGGGACTCCAGAATTCACTTTAAATTCAGTTATCAAGTGCCAATATTAGACCAAAAAAAGACTGACCGTAAATGGAGTGAAAATGGAGGGAAGGCATCAAAAATGTTTCTAATTATAGATTTAGAAGCTATTCAAAGTGAAATACTACGCAAAGAAAAACACCAGGAACAAAAAAGAGGATTAACATAGGGAATTAGAAGAAAACCCTATAGAACATGTCATAAGAAGAGGGTGAGGGAAAAGCTTTACGCTTAAGAGGCAAATATTTTCATTGCTAAAACAAGGCAGAGACAAAAGGAAAGGGCTGTTTTAAAAAGAACTCCCAATTCCCCTCAAGTTAGAATAAAGTAAAGGTAAAGGTTCCCT
>NW_015175676.1:2979-4131 GCF_001447785.1 Gekko japonicus | reverse complement strand
ATGCAGAGACGTCTGTCAAAACAAACCAGGACATCAGTCGGACATCGGCGCTGTCACGGGGCCAGCGAAGCCAAATCTATTCCCTTCGTGAAAACCGAAGCAAAGCACCCCGCTGGGGAACCAGCCCGTTGGTTGCAATTAGGAGGAAGAGAAGCCCTCCGGCTGTTTGCATCTTTCAGAATCTTCTCAGGCGGAAAGACATCTCCTTCTGCAAGAGGAAGATGCTGGCTGTCAAGCAATGGCCTTTGAAAACGTGGCAGGAACACACAAACACACACACACACCCGTAGCAGCAAGAAATGGAAGGCAGCGATTGGACCCACACTGGGGAGACACAGCAAGCCTCAGCTGTCTCCTTGATATGTACAGTTCTATCCGTTCTTTAAAGGAATGAGTGGAAACACACAAAAACACATATGAGAAAACAGACAGAGAGGAAGCAAAAGAGAGGAAAAGGATGGAAGGCAGGGGTACACAGCTGTCAGAGTGAATTTGGTGCCTTCATGATTCCCCACCATGCCTTCTCTGTGGTGGCCCCCCACCTTGTGGAACAGCCTGACCAAGGAGGTCAGCAAGACTCCCAGTCTCCTGGCTTCCCGCAAACCACGCAAAACTGAATCATTCGAGAGGGCTTTTCTATGCAGGCAACAGAGCTGCACTGTGCTCAGCAGTTCACAAAGTTACTTGGATAAATCATTAAGGACTGCGGTCGACACTTCTGCATTTAGCTTGCTGAAACTAGGACCCTGCTACGGAATTTTGCATCATTTAATGTGTCTGGGTTCATCCTTTGGCTTTGCTTCAGTTCTGTTTTTTTAGACTTCTGCTTGGTTCAACCACCCATAATTCCTATGGCACTGTTTATAGAGCGTTCCATCCGTCGAGTGTATTGACTCGCTCTGTGTAATCTGCCTTGGATTACACTATGTGTAATCTGCCTGTGTAATCCCAAAAAGGGGTCATTTCATAGAAAAAGAGCTAGGGGAACTCATTACCATAACTCATTAGCATATGCCACACCCCCTGAAATCACCGGGTGTGTCATAAGGCCACACCCCCTGACATCACCGGAAGTGTGTCATAAGGCCACACACCCCACCCCCAACGGTCCCAGCCACCGGCGGCGGCCTTGCAGCTCCACTGCCGAGCCCC
>NW_015175676.1:0-2573 GCF_001447785.1 Gekko japonicus | reverse complement strand
GGGGGCGGGGCACATGATGAAGCCCCGCCCCCTGCTTCTGGCTGCCCCGCTTCTGGCCCTCATTCAGCCAGGAGGAGGCAGGAGAAGAGGGAGGGTAAGTTGCTTCCTCCCTGCCTCTCCCCACCCCTGCCTGCCTGGGGCCAGGGAGGGCCTTCGCGGGGCTTCCTTGCACTCCCGCCGGCCTTGCAGGTCCACCGCCGGGCCCCTCATAGGGCTTGGCAGTGGAGCTGCAAGGCTGGCGGCGGCCAGGACCATTGGGGGCGGGGTGTGTGGCCTTATGACACACTTCCGGTGATGTCAGGGGGTGTGGCCTTATGACACACTTCCAGTGATGTCAGGGGGTGTGGCATATGCTAATGAGTTATGCTAATGAGTTCCCCTAGCTCTTTTTCTACGAAACGACCCCTGGATGTTCCCGTGCATGCATGCACCGTGTCTCTCAGGCTACTCTAGATATATGTTTGCACCCTTTGCTTTCCCCAGCCATTTTGCTCCTCCCCCTGCCATTTACACCAATCTACAAACAGAAGATAATTCTTCCTTCACCTGATGAAGAAGGAGAAGGCTCTGGTCCCATCAACCTTTACGCCACATTCGTTTGTCCCTCTCCTGTAATCCTAGAGCTTTGGTGGCAGTGGGCATAGCAACAGATTCAAGCTGAACCAAAGGAAATGCTTGTTATGCAATCACAGAACCACTGAATCATAGAGTTGGAAGGGACCTCCAGGGTCCTGTAGTCCAACCCCCTGCAAAATGCAGGAAGTTCACAAACACCTCCCCCTCCACACCCCCAGTGACCCCTGTTCCACGCCCAGAAGATGACAAAAACCCTCCAGGATCTCCAGCCAAACTGGCCTGTTTATTCTGTGAGTGATTAAATAGTATTCACTGACTGTGGAAGTAGTGATGGCCACAAGCATGGATGTCTTCAAAAGGGGATCAGAGAGAGTCACAGTTCGTTAATGGCTACTGGCCACGGGGACTAATGGGAACCTCCAAATCCAGAGGCAGTCAACCTCTGAAACACCAATCCTAGAAGACAGTATCAGGGAAAGGCCTTGGCTTCTATGCCCTTTCAGTTGGCCCTCTAGGGCAACCGGTCGGCCACTCTGTGGAACATGACACTGGACTAGAAGGACTACTGGTCTGATCCAGCAAAGTTCTCCATATTATTATTATTATTGTTATTATTTTGATTTAATACTTTTCCTCCTCTAAGGTGAAAATGGAAAAGAAGAGACAGAACTTGCAGAAACGTGCAGCTCTGCACACTGTACAGAAAAAGGACTCAAAAGAAGGGAGGATTCCTGACCCGAATGCATTGGTCCCACTTTGGAAAGGAACCATGCAACACAGAACTCCAGAATCGGGGGTGAAGTTCTGAACAGAAGAATTTCGGAAGCATCCTGACCAATGTTCCCTCTAAGCTGTGGAGTCCTGTGAGCAAAAATTCTACTTTGTGAGCTACTGGCATTAAAGTTGTGAGCAGGTGATTTGGCTACTGCATAAATTAGTTTGCTCGGGAGCCCTCCTTCCTGAGCTAAGACAAAAATGGGTGAGCCGGAGGCTAAAAAACTATGAGCTAGCTCACACTAACTCAGCTTAGAGGGAACACTGATCCTGACTTATCCTGGATTGCACATGGCTAAAGCGGGATTAGCGCTGTGGTGGCTCAAGTGGTTAAGATGCTGAACTGCAGACCGGAAGGTTGGTAGTCCGGCAGTTCGAGACCTGAGTGCCATGTGACGGAGTGAGCTCCCGTCTCTGGCCCCAGCTCCTGCCAACCTAGCAGTTCAAAAGCAAGAAATTGCAAGTAGATAAATAGGTACCGCTTTGGTGGGAAGGTAACAGCGTTCCGTGTGCCTTGGCATTTAGACATGCCAGCCACATGACCACAGAGAAGTCTTTGGACAGCGCTGGCTCTTTGGCTTGGAAACAGAGATGAGCACCGCCCCCTAGAGTCAGATTCAACTGGCTTTTGAGCAAAGGAAACCTTTACCTTTACCTAAAGCAGGATTAGCATTCAGGTTCCCAACCTTTTGCCCTTTGAGGCATCAGTACGGGAAAGCAAGATAGGTAGAGGGACTATGATGAGTATCCACCAACTTAGAAAAGATCAACATAACAAGCCCTGGAAACTAAACACATTGAAAAAAATAATTTTTCAAACAAGAAATGGTGTGAGAGAGAAACACTGCATCAGATATTTTCCTCTGCAAAACGTGCAAACCTTTCCCCCAGTTTTTGTTTGCTAATGCCAGTCGCCAAATGTCCAACATGTCAATTCAAAACAACACGCTTCCCGCAGGGCCCCACAACTTCTCTTCTGTGATTTGATTAACAGCAGGAGCCTTCTGTCTCTCCAAATCAGACATCTCCCTAAGGCATGTAAGCACCATCATTTTCCTGAGAGATACCGGCCCTGACAAATTCAACAATTCTCGGTTTGGTTGCGGAAAAGTGAGTTCCCCTAGAATCCACTAGATGGTGCTGTTCCCTTCCCTCCCAAGCAGTCCGGTAAGTCGTCACTGAATGTAATACAGGTACATACGGATACCTGCAGTTTTTCCTTC
>NW_015175675.1:2628-3961 GCF_001447785.1 Gekko japonicus | reverse complement strand
CGGTCCCAGCCCCCCCCCCCCCCCCGAGGAAGGGGGCGCCCCATAGTCCAGGCCCTGCGGATCGAAGGCCGCCTTCGGACCGTGCCGCGTCCCGGCAAGGACTGTACGCAACCGCTGGCGGCTGTGGCCCGCCCGGCCCGCGGCGGAGCTCTCGGCGTTTGAATCACAACTTTTGAACTCCCAATTCCTCCGCAGCTCGGTCTGCTCTCTGCTGCTGTGTACCTGGAAGGGCAGGCCAGAGCAGTGCCCTTCCAGATCACTGCCGCAGAAGTCAGTGCGCTTGGCTCCTTTGCGTGACACTGGAGGCAGATGGCCTCCCAAAAGCCAGCGCGTGGCTTGCAGGGACAGACCATTGTCACAGGGTTTTTAAGTGGGATGCAAAATCCAGCAGGCCTCCCGCCTCCCCAAGTTAGAGCATGAACTGCACGAGCAGCGTGGAATGTGAATGACCTGCGCTGTGGGCCATTTCCCGTTTCATCCAGGGTCCAGCAACACAATACATCCAGGTAGGCTTACTTGAATCCCTTTGTAAAATAGGGTTGCCAACTCCAGGTTGGGAAATTCCTGGAGATTTGGGGGTGGAGACTGCAGGGTTCAGGGGGAGGAGAAGGACCTCAGCAGGGGGTAGTGCCGTTGAAGCCATCCTCCAAAGCAGCCATTTTCTCCAGAGGAACTGATCTGTGTGATCTGGAGATCTGTTGTTTGGGAATCCTGATCCCACCTGGAAGTCGGCACCCCTACTTTGCAATGCTGGTTTTCTTAAGAACATAAGAAAAGCCAATGTTGGATCAGGCCAATGGCCCATCCAGTCCAACACTCTGTCACACGGTGGCCAAAAAGACCAGGTGCCATCAGGAGGTCCACCAATGGGGCCAGGACACTAGAAGCCCTCCCACTGTTGCCCCCCCCCAAGCACCAAGAATACTGTGCATCACCTGCCCCAGCCTGTGTGTTCCTATCTATACCTTGTGGTTAATAGCCACCAATGGACCTCTGCTCCATATCTATCTATATATCTAATACCCAACGTACCCCCCCATGGGGATACTTATTTCTGCCAACAGAGGGCTCACTCTCCACCAACAGCTTTTCCTACATAGTCATGGGCCTTCCTAAGGCTGCAGAAAAATCAAAAAACTAAAAAAAAATCCCTTCAGGGAGGGTTGAATTCCCCCCAATACCTTTTGAAATGGCCTCTTCAGGGATCTAACTCCAGGCATCAACGTTGTGAGAGAGATCAGAACGTTCGAGGGGGGGAGGCTTCTAACTGGGGAGGGTGGGATTTGAGGAGGGGAGAACCTACAGACCAGAATAATGCCATAGACTCCACCCT
>NW_015175675.1:371-1473 GCF_001447785.1 Gekko japonicus | reverse complement strand
AAGAGTGTGAGAGAGGTAGGGGGAGAGGGGAGGAAGCAAAGGTGTGAAGAATGGGATAAGCATCCTGCAGGTTTCTTGCAGGGCTCCACTTGTGTTTATCTAATTCCCTCTTGAAGCAGTCCATGCTTGTAGCCGCCACCACCTCCTGTGGCTCCCTTCGGGGCTGAAAACTCTCCACCACACCATCCAAATGAGGGAGTTCTCATGTAGCCCTTTACAAACAGAAGACACCCCTGCAGCAGCATCTTGTGAATTTCTTGCCTGGGTATAGATATTAAAGCCTGAAAAAGACGGCATTCATCTCTGGCAGCCAAAACAAGAAAGAGTCTCAGGGCATCTTAAAGAATAAATTCATTGGCGTAGAAGACGTGCCCAAGAGGGCCGTGCATCAGTTCTGCCAAAGTAGTCTCTGGTCACAAAAGTTTCTGCCCTGATAAGTGAGTTAGTGTTTAAGGTACTGCAAGATGCCTTTTCACCAGTGGTGATAAAAATGTAGCTTCTGCCTAATTAAAAACCACTCCCAGGAAACCTGCTGCCACCTGCAATGGGAGCCAAAGCCAAGCCACACCTTCTTCCGCACCTTTATCTGGGCCAGCAAGGCTAAACATTCAAGATGACCTGCTTCTCCCACCCCAAAGACCATGAGTCTTCTTTGCAGTAACCTAAATCAAGCCATTACTCTGAGAATCAGCTTCTCACTTTCCCCTCCTCACACAACAAAGGTCCTGTTCAAACGGAGAAGTTGCCGTGCTAAAGACACGGATGATAGGCAGATTTTCAGTGCGCGATCACACTGCAACATCTGGGAAGCGTAGTACACCCGTGGCTAACCCGTGGCTTCTTGCCGAAGATGCGGAGTAAAAAACTACCACATACGATGTACTAGTTTCCAGAAAACGCGGGGCAAGGGCGGGCATCTGATCGCGTTTCCGCTTGAATCCCGTGGCATCCGGTGCCCGTCCATGTCCCGTCGCATTCCAGATGTGGGTTTTTTTGTAAGTCTCCACAGGATGTGCACAAATGATCATGCGCATGCGCAAACTTCGATGTGGGAAAAAATCCCGTTTGCCACGGAAGCGGCGCCTAGTGATTGCCGGTGTGA
>NW_015175675.1:0-327 GCF_001447785.1 Gekko japonicus | reverse complement strand
CCCTACCCACGGAACCTCCACAGGACCTCCACAGGAGGTCTGATCGCTTAACCGCACGTTAGTTTGCCCCGGGGCAAACAGCCACGCGCCCCCCCCCCCCCGCATTTTCAGGCCCGTGTGACCAGGACCATAGTTTCCCATTCCCCCCCCCATCACAACTCCAGTTACAATGCAACTGGGGAAACATCAAGGATCAACCTAGAAAACGGTGCCTTAATTTACGCACACACACACCCAAACATTTGAGGACAAAATTATTTCACCTGTTCTCATGAAGAGGAGGATTGGACTTCAAGTACATGGTATCCAGCAGCATCAGACTGTCTC
>NW_015175674.1:0-4106 GCF_001447785.1 Gekko japonicus | reverse complement strand
CATTGGCATCTCTTATGTTCTTATAATAGAGGTGCAGTAACAGCCAGCCAAGTGTTGTGTTTTAATGTGATGTTTGGTTTGGATCAGGGTCATGGGGGGAGGGGTCCAGATGGAATCCTTGTCCGGGGCCCATGTTGGCTCTCGGCAGCCCTGATTCCAGCTCTAGAGCTCAGTGTAGACAGGCCCGCCTTGAGGCAAATACAGAATGATCCACTGGATCCATTCCAGCTAGGTGACCACATATCAGCAGCCCTTGTGTGATAAAGGCAGGCCTTCTCCCTCTTTCTGTACTGGAGAAAGAGCTGCCTCCAGACTCCGCTCACTGGCCAAGAAGACTGACTCACCGTGGAGCCCCTCACCCCTATCCCCCAATCCCAGGCCATCTACTTTGTTCTGCCCAGCAGGGGCATCTCACCGTTGTTACTGTGGCATCCCAGATGGCGCCAGCATTCCAGGGCTTCAAAATCAGCAACTGAGCTCAGTGTAGACAGGCCCGCCTTGAGGCAAATACAGAAACAGAATGATCCACTGGACCCCTTGGAGAGAGAGCTGCCTCCAGACTCCGCTCACTGGCCAAGAAGACTTGCCCGTGGAGCCCCTCACCCCTATCCCCCAATCCCAGGCCATCTACTTTGTTCTGCCCAGCAGGGGCATCTCACCGCTATTGCTGCCGACTGCCAGAAGTTGCCAGCATCCTGGTGCTTCAAAATGAGCAGCTGAGCCTCATTGTTTTCGCAGTCTTGCTTGCTGTCTTCCCAACTCTGCTTTCCACTTGAAATCCAGAGGCATTTCTGATTGAAAGGCTTCCACCCACGGGGACAGCAGTCTATTGGGGGGGGGGGACAGAGAGAGAGATCTCCTTCAGATACCGCTCCAGTTCCTCCTGTCCCCCTGCGAGGAGAAGGTGTGAGACTTCAGCCGCCAGGCACTTCGGAAGAGAACCTGCGCTGGGGCCAGGAGGGAACCCCTTCAGCAGAGGAACTGACCTTGCCCGACACTGGCAAGCAGACGGGGCTGATTAGGGATGCGTTTGGATTGCATCAAGCAAATGCTGATCAGCAGCTGGCTCCCAGCTGATGGGAGGATATCCCGGGAATGGGGTTACTCTCCTCCCTGCCCCGCTGCTAAATAGCTACACCAGAGATGTCAAACTCATTTGTTATGAGGGCCGGGTCTGACATAAGTGTCACTTTGTTGGGCTGGGCCATGTGCGCCATAAAATGGAATGCCAGGTAGCAGAGATATAAACTTTATAAAGGACACAGGCAAACCCAATTAATAGTATCATTTTTTACTCAAAATACAAACAAAAGCAATTGATTCCTAGCAGTGAAAGCAACTGATTTACTGGGGAACCCACAAAAGCCCCAATAAATGTATTTAATCAAATGCAAGACTAGTCCCCCCCCAAGGGATACCATAAAAGGGGGAGTGCCTGACACTGCCATACCTACCAGTTGCTTGTGGGCCAGGTAAGAGCCTTGGATGGGCAACTTCCAGCCCCCAGGCCTTATGTTTGACACCCCTTAGCTGCACAGTGAAGTTACAAGAGGAAAGTCTTCCCTCCCCTGAAAGCTGGGAGCCCAGGTGGGATCAGCGGAAAATCTTTTGGTCCACAGGAAGTGCGGGACCTGGGAAGCCTTCCAAATCGGGAAAGGCAGTCCCGGGAGGGGAGGGAGGCGGGTGACACACTACAGGGGGTCGTGGTGAGCTGGCTGGACTGTGGCCGTCTGGCATAGCATCACAGGGGAAGAGAAGGACCTTTACTGAAAGGCCGTGCCACCCTTGCTAGGGAGGAACGGAGGGAAGTGATCCAGAACAGCAGTTCCTGTCGGAATCACCAGGAAGGTGGGCTTTGGTATTCGAGTTGGGAAATAACTGCAGATTCTTGGGGGGGGGGGGGGAGAGGGGGGGGGTTGTATCACAGGGGAAGAGAAGGACCTTTACTGAAAGGCCGTGCCACCCTTGCTAGGGAGGAACGGAGGGAAGTGATCCAGAACAGCAGTTCCTGTCGGAATCACCAGGAAGGTGGGCTTTGGTATTCGAGTTGGGAAATAACTGCAGATTCTTGGGGGGGGGGGCTGAAGAGGGTGTGGTTTGGGGAGGGACTTCAATGGGTGTGATGCCATTTTCTCCAGGGGAACTGGCATCTATTGCCTAGAGATCAACTGTAATAGCTGGAGATCTCCAGTCACCACCTGGAGGTTGGCAATCCTATTTGCTATCCTCCCTCTTGACATATGTTTTTTTGGGGGGAGGCTCAGGTGAGGACTTACCCGTCTGCTGGCACGATGCCATGCGACCCAGAACCCTCTTGGCCTCCGCCAGCTCCCGGATTGCCTCGGCCTTCTCCTCCTGCAGGTGAGTCAGACGGCTCTCGGCCCCCTCCAGCTGCCGCTGAGTGCGGTTCCCGTCCTCCCGACTCTGCCGGAGGGCCAGCCTGGTGGTGCTCAGCTCGGCCTGGGCCCGGGACAGCAGCCGCAGGGTCTGGGTCAGGTTCTCCTCCTGGCTGCCCAGCCGCTGGGCCAGGGCGCCGCTCTCCGCCGTGTGCCTCCGGGACGCCCCCTCCAGCTGCCCGGAGACCTGCCAGTCTGCAGAGCAAAGGGGGTGCGTGGGCAAGGGGCTGGCAGGGGTGGGGGCAGCCATGAGAAGTGGGGGGGCTGTGGGCAGGCAGCGGGGCTCCAGCTCTGAAGGTGTCAGCAAGCTGCCAAAATGGTTTCCCCCCCTCTCTATGTATGACCTTGACTGCTTTCACTTTCCCATGTATGACTGTTGATGCGCTTAATTGCCTAGCTGCAGGATCGTCCATATCTTTCAAGGCCACAGGTGGTAGCCAGTGTTCCCTCTAAGCTGAGTGAGTGTGAGCTAGCTCACAGTTCTTTAGCCTCCGGCTCACACATTTTTGTCTTGGCTCAGGAAGGACGGCTCCAGGGCAAACCAATTTATGCAGCAGCCAAATCGCTCGCTCACAACTTCAATGCCAGGAGCTCACAAAGCAGAATTTTTGCCCACAGGACTCCACAGCTTAGAGGGAGCCTTGGTGGTAGCTGCCGGGTAGTAGCTTGGGTGATCTCACGGTAAAAACCATGAGAAGCAAATGATTATGTTATGTTATGATTAGCTAGAAACGTTGCTTCCCAGGCTCAATGGCGCGTGGGGGGGAAGTCCCGCAATTGGGCCCCAGCTTTTTGAATGTACTATAATCTATCGTGCTCCATGTTCACCCCTCATTCTGAACAGTGATCTTGTTACTGCACCTATAGCTTCAAATAAAGTAAAACCTTTTCTGCAAGTGTGTACTGCGTTGATACTGTGGGAAGTCTGACAGAAGGTCGGGGAGGGGCTCTATGCCACCCGCCCCCAGGCAACAGGATAGGGCAGGCTACATAAGTGGGGGTGACCAAGACGACGATGATGATGAAGACAGAAGAAGAAGAAGAGATTGGATTTACACCCCATGGCCCTTCACTACCCGAAGGAGTCTCAGAGCGGCTTACAAACTCCTTTCCCTTCCCCCTCCCCACAACACACAGACACCCTCCTGTGAGGTCGGTGGGGCGGAGAGAACTCTTGACAGAAACGGCTCTTTTTTCAAGAACAACTCTTGTCAGAACCATGGCTTGCCCAAGGTCATCCAGCCAGGTGCAAGCGGAGGAGGAGTGGGGAATCAGACCCAGTTCTCCCAGATTAAGAGTCCGGGCTCCTAACCATCACACCAAACTGGCTTGGATTGAATTTATACCCCGCCCTTCACTTGGAGTCTCAGAGCAGTTTACAAGCTCCTTTCCCTTCCCCTCCCCACAACAGACACCCTGGGAGGCGGGTGGGGCTGAGAGAGCTCTTGACAGAAACTGCTCTTTTTCAAAGACAGCCCTTATCAGAACTATGGCTTGCCCAAGGTCATCCAGCCAGGTGCAAGTGGAGGAGGAGTGGGGAATCAAACCCGGTTCTCCCAGATTAGAGTCCGCGCACTTAACCACGGCACCATGGGCAACAAGCTCTGGGCAGACAAAAGGAAATACCTCTTGACTCAATGAGTGATTAAAATGTGAAAAAATTCCCTGTCAGTGGAGGTCATGAGGATTATGAGTATAGATGCTTTCAAA
>NW_015175673.1:3300-4255 GCF_001447785.1 Gekko japonicus | reverse complement strand
TCGGGCTTGCCTGGGCTATCCAGGTCGAGAGATGTGTTTCTCGAAAGCTTGTACTACAATAAAGTTTGTTAGTCTTAAAGGTGCTACTGGTTTTTAATTTTTTTTCGAAATGTCCTCCAGTTGTCTTGATTTGCCAGGGAAATTCCCTATTTCTAGTCCCCGTCTCTGGTAAAACACTGAGGCCGATTTCTCACTAGACTTTGGCCCGTGGTCAACCCTTTGTTTTCCCCGATGCATCTTGTTGATTTCACACAATTTGATCCGGTGTCTGCTTTTGCCCCGGAGTTTGCACCGATTCACCCCGCATCAGAGCGATCTTCTGCTCCTGATTTACCTTTCGTTTCTCTGGAACGTAATGTCCGAGGAGGCCTGCATGGACCCTGACTCCAGTCTCAGGTTTCTCCTTTCCTTCCTGCGGCACCTGACTGTCTTATCCCAATAATAAACAGTTCTTAATGTATTTGAGTTCCATCTAATCTACAGTAAAGGCCAACAGATCCATTGTGAGATTCCACGCTCTGTTAAACACGTTACATTGTTAGGATCTGCAGAATGTTCAGCTGGTGGAGAGGAGAAGCAACATAGAAAAGGGCGGCGGGTGTACGTGTAAGGACAGGAGCTTTGCTTTGAGAGTGATGACATTGGAAATAGGCAAGAATGCCCATTTTCGCCTTTGAAAGGTCAAGAGAAGTGGAAAAGATAGCAGCTAGAATGCCAAATCTGGGTTCAACAGAGTGCCTGAGCAGATGTGAAATGTGTATTTAATGGTGGCTCAAGTGGTTAAGACACTGAACTGCAGGCTGTGGAAGGTCGGTAGTTCAGCAGTTCGAGACCCGAGTGTGCCGCATGACGGAGTGAGCTCCCGTCTCTAGTTCCAGCTCCTGCCAACCTGGCAGTTAGAAAGCAAGAAATTGCAAGTAGATAAATAGGTACCACTTCAGTGGGAAGGGAACAG
>NW_015175673.1:2653-3274 GCF_001447785.1 Gekko japonicus | reverse complement strand
AGTCATGCCAGCCACATGACCACGGAAACATCTTTGGACAGCGATGGCTCTTCGGCTTTGAAACGGAGATGAGCACCGCAACCCTAGAGTCGGACTCGACTGGCTTTCGAGCAAGTGAACCTTTACCTTTACTCTTTTTTTACCAAATGGCTTCCAGACACAAGGAGTGGCTCCTGATTGGACAGAGACTGTAAAAATTAAGGCAAAGATATTCTCAGGTCAGATGTCCAAGGGCCAGTCAGAAATTGCACTCCCTCCTGGCATATCATTTCCAGTGGAACACCAGGAACACCAAGGCCCACCCACCCACACACACACTTTTCAGCCTCTTTACTGGTGCTTCGTTTTCATGTTTCCACATGACGTCATCCTCTATTTGTGCCGGGACTGTTAATAGCCTATTCCTTCCAAGCACACACACAAAATCCCGGAGTGCATTTCATTCCATGTCATCTGATGTTTGTAAGCTGCACAGAGGATCATGAGTGGGAGGGCAGGAAGGGTGGCATCAGTGCTGCGTTCTTGTGGCCCTTTCTTACACATCCAAAGAAACGGCGATCACCCCTTTGGGGTCAGGAAGCAATTTTCTCCAGGCTAGTTTGGCTGGGGACTCTCGGGGTC
>NW_015175673.1:0-2524 GCF_001447785.1 Gekko japonicus | reverse complement strand
TTTGTATTCTATGATCCAAAGGGGGGGGGGGGGGTATTTTTTTTAATGTGTAATGGAGTAGATATGTTTGATTTCCATCCTTTCCATTTTAGGAAGTAGAGTATCGATCCTCTCAAGCCCACTCCTCTTTCCATGGCAAGGCCTGAGTGCCCACATGCTAGGGTTGTCAGGTCTCCCAGTTCTAGGTTGGGAAACTCCTGGAGATTTGGGGATGGAGCCTGGGGGTGACAGGGACCTCAGTGGGGTATTATGCCCTAGACTGGGTCTACCCTCCAAAACATCTAGGGAAAGGGATGCTCTGTATTCTTGGTGCTTGGGGGGGGGGTCAACAGTGGGAGGGCTTCTAGTGTCTGAACCTCCTGATGGCACCTGGTATTTTTGGCCACTGTGTGACAAAGAGTGTTGGACTGGATGGGCCATTGGCCTGATCCAATATTGGCTCCTCTTATGTTCTTATGGAGCAGAGGTCAATCTGTGGCTATGAGCCACAAGGTACAGTGGTACCACAGGAAGTGCAACAGGAAGTGGTGGCGGCTATAAGCATGGACGGCTTCAAAAGGGAATTAGATAAGCATATGGAGCAGAGGTCCATCAGTGGCTATTAACCACAAGGTATAGATAGGGGCTCTGGGGCAAGTGATGCTCTGTCTTCTTGGTGCTTGGGGGGGGGGCAACAGTGGGAGGGCTCCTAGTGTCCTGGCTCCACTGCTGGACCTCCTGAGGGCATCTGGTATTTTTGGCCACTGTGTGACACAGAGTGTTGGACTGGATGGGCCTTTGGCCTGATCCAACATTGGTGTCTCTTATGTTCTTATCCATTTTCTCCAGAGGAACTGATCACTGTACTCTGGAGATGAGCTGGAATTCCAGGGGATCCCCTGGTCCCACCTGGAGGATGGCATCCCTACCGTGTGCTCTCTCCACAGGACTGTGCAAATTTAGTGGATGATCTTTCTGTAACCTATAAGCTCCTCTTTTATCTTTACCCCTCTGGATGAAGGAGATGCAAGTGCCATCTGTCTGCCTTCTGATGTTAAAAAAAAATTCCTGTTTCCACAAGAAGTTCCAGATTGTATCCTCTCCCTCCTTCCTGTGACTGCACAGTGAATAAAGAATCGCAGGATGGGTTTGCTCATTTCTGACAATGTGTACTACCTTGACTTTCAGATAACCATGGGCCTCTGCTTTATTTGGCTACACGGAGAAGGTTTGGCACCTGCTTTGCTGCCTAAGACTTTGGCCTGTTCAAACAGCGTATAAAGCAGCATTTCCCAGATGGGGGTCCCCTCGGATGAGGTCAGGAATAAATATTGTTTATCCTTGACTAGAGATGATTTTGGAATTCTTCAGTGCTGCTGAGAATTCCCATCACAGTTTTGCTTCTCCTGGTGCGTCTTGAACCCGTGAGTCGAAATATTTCATGACGACAATTCCAGAGGGTAGCCATATTGGTCTACACTAGATCAGTTAGATTGGAGTCCAATAGCACCTTGGAGACTAACAAGAGTTTGGAGGCATAAACTTCATCAAATATCGGATGAAGGGAGCTGTGGGTCTCAAAAGCTCATGCCCCACAAATCTCGTTGACCTCCAAGGTGCTTTTAGACTTGAATTCAGTTTTCATGACATTTTCAGTTCCTCACACTGACTTGTCACTGGGGCTGCCAGCTCCAGGTTGGGAAATAGCTGGCGATTTTGGGGGTGGAGTCTGAGGGAGGCGGGGTTTGGGGAGGGGAAGAAGAAGAAGAGGAGGAGGAGGAGGAGGAGATTGGATTTATACTCCACCCTTCACTACCCGAAGAAGTCCCAGAGTGGTTTACAGTGTCCTTTCCCTTCCCCTCCCCACAACAGAACCCTTTGAGGTGGGTGGGGCTGAGAGAGCTCTGACAGAAACTGCTCTTGAGAGAACAGCTTTGAAGGGACTTCTGACTGACCCAAGGTCATATCAGCAGCTGCATGTGGAGGAGGAGGAGTGGGCAATCAAACCCGCTTCTCCCAGATTAGAGTCCACGCTCTTAACCACGACACCAAACTGATTCTGTTGGATTTGGATTTAATTTTCATGACCCGTTTCAGTTTCTCACACTGACTTGTCACCTTAAACTTTGCACATTTTGATACCCTTTGTGTATCAATAAAACAGCATCCTGCATTGTAGTTCTAGAATGTGCCTCAATAAGATAAACTTAGGGATCCCAAGTCCCACCGGGGGGCGGGGAAAACACCCGCCCCAGAGGCCCGTTCCCCGGCACCGCCAGATTGGGCCCCGGGGGGAACTCCACCCTGACGTGCACGTCACCCGGAAGTGACGCGGGCACGCCAGGCATGCTGGGGGCGGGGCCACGGCTGGGAGCCCCTCGCTCCCGGCGAAGATAGACTTGGCAACCCTAGATACACTGCATGTATAAATTCCAAAAACATTGCAGCATATAAAATTCGAATGTGTGTACCTAGTAGAAAACTATATATAAAATCAACAATTGAAAGCAAAAAGTCCCTGCAGTGAAATGACAACGCATCAAGA
>NW_015175672.1:0-4338 GCF_001447785.1 Gekko japonicus | reverse complement strand
TGATTAACACATGGGATTCACTGCCACGGTGGTGGTGGTGGTGGTGGTAGCGGCTACAAGCATGGACGGCTTCAAGAGGAGCAGAGGTCCATCAGTGGCTATTAGCCACAAGGTATAGGTAGGAACTCTCGGTCTGGGGCAAGTGATGCTCTGTATTCTTGGTGTGTGTGTGAGGGGGAACAGTGGGAGGGCTTCTAGTGTCCTGGGCCCAATGGTGGATCTCCTGATGGCACCTGATGGCCTGACCCATCATTGGCTTCTCTTATGTTCTTATAGGCCCAGGGGGACCCATTCTTTGGTTCTTGAAAGGATCGTTTCCAGATCACAGACAGAGTTGATGTCTGTGATCCTATCCAGGGGGAAAAGTGTCTTGTAAAGGCTAGCAACAGAGGAATGACTGGATCTGGATCCTTCCAGAGTCTTTCTGAGGGCCTCTCAACCCTACCTTTGCCTCAGGGCAGGACACCTTCTCTGGCTTGGGGGATGGCCCCAACACTGGCCTCTGTTGCTCCTGGGCAAGAACACACCCAGGAGGAACACATGAAGCTGCCTCCTACTGAATTCTACCCTTCTTCCATTGAAGTTGGTATTGCCTACTCAGTCTGGCAGCAATTCTCCAGGGTCTCAGGCAGAAGTCTTTCACATCACCTCCTACCTGATCCTTTTTACTGGAAATACTAAGGATTGAACCTGGGACCTTCTACATGCCAAGCAGGTGCTCTGCCAGGGAGACACAGCCCCCCCCCCCCGGTAGCAGGACAGGCCTCAAAACGGTGAACAGCTGATCAATATTTTGATTCATGCCTCCTCACAATGGCCACTATTTGCACTTTTGGCACCAAGGAAAGATGCTTACCCAGAAAGGCCACATTCTCGTAGTTCTCCAGCATGACTTCCCGGTACAGAGCTCTTTGTCCTGGATCCAGCAGGGCCCATTCTGCCTCCGTGAACTCGATGGACACCTCCACAAAGGAAAAGGGACCCTGAAAGGAAAAGCAGATTCCCTCCTCAGAGATCACGTCAGGCAGAGATGGTACCCCGGGAGGGAGTAGTCTGGGAAGGAACAAGATGTCAGGGTCGGGATGGGTAAAGGGAACGGCGTTCAGAGGATCTCTCGCCCAGATGCCTCGTAGAAACTGCAGAAGCAAAAGCTCCACTGAGAAAGGAGGAGGAACCCGGGCTGTCCCCCCACTCATCTCAGTGAGCCCGGGGCATTTCTGTATAACAGCCTGGATTAGCTGAGGCCTCTCTGTTGGGTTCCTCTCCCATGAGTCTTTGCAGGCTTAGCTACTGTCATCTCTCAAGCCTCTCTCTCTAGCCTGACAAGGCACCCTGCTCCCAAAAGAATGGTTTTCATTTCTCTAGGTCTACCATGTCACCCTCATACTGTGTCAAAGACTCCTAGTGAGAAGGTTTGGAGCTTCTGACCAGCAACATACTTGCTGAAGTAGGTGTCTGTGCTTCCAATAAGGTCACAATACAGTCTACGCGTAACATTCCTGACTGTCTAACTAGGGTATGAGTTCAAGGTGAATATTGCTCTCTTTGTTTTGATATTCTTCTGCTAAAAGTTAACCTCACGTCATCCACGTGGGCTAAACCTGTGGGTACTGAGGGTCTAAATTGTTGAAGATGGACACCTCCTCAAAGGAAAAGGGACCGTGAAAGGAAAAGCAGATTCCCTCCTCAGAGATCACGTCAGGCAGAGATGGCACCCCGGAAGGAAGAAGACAGGGAAGGTACAGGATGTATGGCTTGAGCAGGGTAAGGGGAACGGCGTTTAGAGGATCTCTCGCCCAGACACCCTGTAGAAACTGCAGGAGGAGAAGCTCCCCTGAGAAAGGAAGAGGGACCCGGGCTGTCCCCCCTGCTCATCTCATTGTGGCAGAAAAATCAGCGAGCCTGGGGCATTTCTGTATAACAGCCTGGATAGGCTGAGGCCTCTCTGTTTGGTTCCTCTCCCATAATACTTAGCGTCTCTCACACTAGCGTCTATCTCGTAAAAAAAGCCACTCTGCTCCAAAATGAATAGTTTTCATTTCTCTAGGTCTACCATGTCACCCTCACACTCTCTCAAAGACTCCTGGTGAGAAGGTTTGTAGCTTCTGACCTGCAACAGACTTGCTGAAGCAGGTGGCTGTGCTTTCAGTAAGGTCACAATAAAATTCAGACATAACATCCCTGACTGTACACTTTAGGTGAAAATTGTTCTCTTCTTTTTGGTATTCTTCTGCTAAAAGTTAACCTCATGTCATCCATGTGGGCTGAACTTTGGGTACTGAGGGTCTAAATTGGTGAAGACTTCTTTGCTCTGGGCTGGTCTCCAATCAGCTCTCTGAGAGCTCTTGTTGTTGACTAGACCGGGGCGCTCTGTCTTTCACACTAGTGCACTAGGTTTGTGTTGAAGTATTCTGTGCTGAATATGGAAATGTTATGTTTTCACCCTAAAAGATATGTAAGTGCCAAAGTGCTTTTTGTCCTTAAGAAGCTTGTATTGTAAATAAACTGGTTTTCTTTGAGAACTCTGGTCTCTCTCTCTCTTGATTCAGTCACTCCCTTGCCAGTCTTCACCCAACGAATGAAAGAACTAAAGGGGAACGGGAGGGTCCCAGGGAAACAGTCCGGGGGTCCCAGAATCCCGTACCACTCACCTCTCCTACCTGGACTGGAGGTACGGCAGCCGTTTCCACACATCTGAAAAGATGACGGCTCCACAGCATCTCTTCACTGCCTGTTCCTGAGACAAAGGAGGAAGGAAGGGTGTTGGCTTGCTGGTTCCCTGCTTCACACACGCAGGGTTGTGAAACCTCGCCCTGTGTACACTCAACACAGTTTTAAACAGCTTTCACTGTATTCCGGTAGTGTCAGAAGAGAAGCATATGGTACCCATGAGCCTCAGGGATTATAAATCAGGCCAACATATTTCAGACTTCTGTGAAACTTGTGTTTGCTCTGTGGGGAGGGAAAGACGTTGCATGACATGTCACCGTCTCACATTCAGAAACAGATGTGACTTGAGCGCATGTGGACACTCGAGGGGAATATGAGTGAGTTTTCAGAGTGTCTCTTGGCAGGCTCACTTCCCAACCATGTTTCCAGCCAGACGCAACATCAACATGACATCACATCTGTCCCAAGGCCCCTCCCCAAAGCTCCTGGGGGTGCCCGGCCACAGCCTACCATCCGTCCCCCCAGCACCCTGTTTCCCACAGCGGCCTGCCAGAGGCCCCTTGAAGCACAGGCACAGAAACCAGATTTTCCCAATATTTTTGGACCCGGGAAACTACTTTTCAGAGCTCTGGTGCCCCAGAAGGTGGAGGCTCCTTTTATCCACCAGGCTGAATAGTTCTCCTGAGGTTTGTCAACACCCCCCCCCGAAACTTGATTTCTTTTGATGGAAGGAAGGAGAGATATGAACTTTTTAATTAATGGGACAAATTGTTCTTGAGGAATTTCTCTGATCTGCTTTTGGTGCCATCAGAGTTAGTGGACATTGAGTGCCGCAAATTAACTCTTTGTTGTTTGTTGAACTATTTATTTTTATCGTGATCTGAACTCTCCACCCACCACATTCACGGCGTGCCCCAAGTGCACCCAGGAACACTGGGTCCTTACCAAAGGAGAGGGGATCGTGGGCACGCTCCATGGCCTGCGCCCTCTGCCCTTGCTCCAAGGTAGCTCCTTCCATCTCAGTGATTGTAGCTTCCATCTTCAGGGATGGTCCCCACATCTGAAAAAAGCAGCGAGGGAGAGAGATAAGAGCTGAAATGGAAAAGAGACCAAGGAATGGCTCCTGCCCCACTCCCAGACTCTGCACCCATCAGACCAGGTGAGTTATCTGGAGGAGTCAGTTCTCTAGTAGAAGAGGCTACTGGAGAAGCCCACAAAATCTCCCACGTGGATGATTAAAAGTTGGGCAATTATCTGGCAGGGAACCTTTAGGATAAGGCCCAATATCATTGCTTGGATTGGACACTCCTGGGGGAAACCCCCTCACCTGCTCTGCCTGCCTCTTCTCCTCTGCCTGACTCAGGAGGAGACCTTTGGCCAGGGCCACCGCCTGGGAACTGGTCTCTGGCCCACATCCTCTGACCCAGCACTGGGTCAGGCCAGAAGCCCTCATGCTCCCACCACTATAGGAGGGTCATAGGGAGGTTTTTATGCCCCACTTTTCTCTGCCTGGAGGCAGCTCAATGCCGCTTACAATCCCCTGCCTTTACCCTCTACACAACAACAGGCACCTTGTCAGGTAGGTGGGGCTGAAAGAGTTCTGGGAGAACAGGGACTGGACCAAGGTCTCCCGGCAGCTTCATGTAGAGGAGGAGGAGGAGGAGGAGG
>NW_015175671.1:0-3906 GCF_001447785.1 Gekko japonicus | reverse complement strand
TCTTACTGGCCAATAAAATAGATTTAGTTGTTGTTCAAGAAACTCATCTTGGTAATGAAAATCAAGCCCACCCTTTGTGCCTGTAGCACAGCACGGCCCCTTTGTTTGTGCCGATGGAGCTCTCCTTTGCCGAGGAGGCTCCAGGTCTTCCAGCCTGATCCATGGCGGGCGTGCCTAGGCCGAAGAGGAGCAGAGGCGGGGGGAGGCTGGAGAGCGGGGAAGCCATGTGCACCTTGGAACGTGCCTAGGGAACACCTCTGAGATTTGGTTACATATTTTATATTATTATATGCTTCCTGTGTGTAACTCTGCCATATCATAAATGAATACTGTATGTCATCATACAAGAATGTCTGGAATGGCCCTGGGGAGCTGCACTTTGCTTTGGTGGGGAACTTACATTTCAGCCATTAGAACACATACATTTCCCATTGGATTAAATACAGGCTCCTTTGGGATGGTTCTGCATGTGAAAACGGTATAGGTGTGGGGAAGGGGGAAGCTACCCCCTTGCATGCCATGGTCCCAAATGGGATGTACCTATCAGATGCCTATGTGCAGGGGTCATTTCGTAGAAAAAGAGCTAGGGGGACTCATTAGCATAACTCATTAGCATATGCCACACCCCCTGACATCACCGGAAGTGTGTCCTCCCCACAGCCGGCGGCGACCTCCAGCGGGCACCAGCAGGGAGCTCCAGGCCTCACCCTCCCGCACCTCACTAGGGGGGATGGCGTCCCCCCGCGTCCCCCCCCCAAATGACCCCTGCCTATGTGCATTTAGCAGGCACAGAACCCCCATCAAAAACTGATACAAAGTCCTCATGGCTGTCACAAAGACTTTGTACTGTGTGAATCAAATCTCATTTATTAATCTGTTATAAAAATGAAAATGGGAAACCCCGTAGTCAACATTTTTATTACAAATTAACCAAAACTTGAACCAAAAGCCCTCTATTTGTTAATTACAAGAAGTGGGAACCTGTGAGACATTCATAGGAATATTCCTTCACCAATTCTATGTTTGATACTATGTCCCAGAAAAGGACTTGAAGCACAGTGAATGCTTGTCATGTACTATATAGCAGCCACTTCTGTTTCCCTCCTTGGCCTGTAACTGCACATTCACCTTTGACTCTCTCCTTAGTCAGTGGGTCTTTGCCTCCTTGTCTGTGTGGGGTTTTTCAGATTGCAGACACCTTTTGCAGTTTCGTGTGTGTTGTGCTGCTGCTGACAATTGTGCAATCCATTCAGACTTCCCCTCAAGAGTTCTATATGTTCTGGGTTGGTTTTGTGTGTGTGTGCGTGTGTGTTTTGCACATGCATTGAAGTGTTGCAGCGTTTCAGCACTCTGCCTTCTTTACATAAGAGTAGCCCCATTTACTCTTGTATAACGCAAAGTAGCTAAAGCACGAAAGTTAATTTATTTGCACCTTTATTGGCTTCAGTATTGAAGAGGAGACATGATCCCAGCTCAGGCAGGAGAGGCAGAGACCAGACCAGAGAGAGGGAGAGAGGGGAAGATAGATACTCGCAAGGCAGATAAGAAGAAGCTGTCCCAAAAGCTTTGCACCTCTGATTGCTGAAATGTTTCACCACTGAAATGCAAATTTTTTTAAAAAACCACCCTAACCATCCTGCCGTTTCTGGACAGGTTTGGGTGAGCTTCTGGGTTTGCTGGAAGTCACCAGTGCAAAAAACGTAGTTCGGATTACAGATCAAAGGTTGTTGCAAATACATTTTGCTTCCCCCCCCCAAAAAAAAAAGTGCAGGAGAAACCAGTCTTATTAGAAATGGGGGAAAAACAGGGAAGATATGAGAGAGTGCTGGAATGTTTATGAAGGGGGAAAGTTTACATCAAGTGATGCAAGTGGATTTTAAGGTAATGTGAAAACCCCCTTTCTGACTTGTGCCTTGTAGTGTGAGACCTGCCTATTTTCATTTTTACCTGAAAATGTCTGTGAAGTACATACTGATATCACTGTGTACATAATTAAAAATAATAACTTCCATGAAACACATGAGGTCATCTTCTTCCTCTGGTATCCCATGAATCTGGACTCTTGACTTTGCTTATGCACTCTAGATATTGAAATTCTGAAGATGCTGATGCTTGGAAAGTGAGCTGCTCTGTCTACATAAAACCCCACCCCACCCCATCCTCAGTGCCTGAAGCTCTGCCTGCTGGCCTCCCTTCAATTGTCAGTTTGCTCCTTGCGCAGCTTGCCCCTCCCATTGTCACTGCAGCATTCGTTTGGCTCTCTACCTGGTTGGAGCTCTGCCCTCTTGCCCCTCCATCATCAGTTTGCTGTTTAACCTCCCTACTGTCAGTGCAGCCCTCACTTGATTCCCTCCATCACTGGTGCTCTGACCTCTTGCCTCCCCCCCGCCCATTGTCAGCTTGCTGTTCACCCAGCTTCCCTCCTGTAATCTGCCCACTCACACTCCCCCCCCAATCCTCTCCTCTGAGTGGCTGAGGAAAGAAGAAGCCTTGACGGTAGGTAGGGTGAGCTGGGGGTAATTCCCATGGTGGGTACAGCTCCCCCTCTGATTGCATGGCCAGCAGTAGTTCCTTCTTCCCACCACCTGGTTTATCCCACCCAGAGTATCACCATGCCTGCATTGTCTGTGCTTGCAAGGTGGAAAGCTGCGGTGGAAAGCTGGGGGTGAGGATGTGGTTGCACTGGCCTTGGCATCCACAGCAGCACTGGTAGGACGGGGCAGCATTTGAGGGCTCCTCTCCCAGCCAGGTAATATGATTGTTGCAGCTCTCCCTGTTGCTCTGTCCTTCCAACCTCTGCACTTCACTCAGCAGCCAGACAATCACCAGCCATTGCCTCCCTGAAGTGAGAAGATAGAGGAGGAGGAGGAGGAGGAGATTGGATTTATACCCCGCCCTTCACTTGGAGTCTCAGAGCGGCTTACAAACTCCTTTCCCTTCCCCTCCCCACAACAGACACCCTGTGAGGTGGGTGGGGCTGAGAGAATTCTGACACAAACTGCTCTTTTTCAAGGACAGCCGTGACAGAGCTTGTGACTGACCCAAGGTCACATCAGCAGGTGCAAGTGGAGGAGTGGGGAATCAAACTCGGTTCTCCCAGATTAGAAGTGTTCTCTGCACATGCACAGACAATGATCTTCTGTTTTAAGGGATTTATGCTCTCCTTCCATTTCCCCTCCCCCCTTCAGATTTTTCTGCATATCTAGGGAGTTCCCCAAGTTTGTGTGTAATTGTGTGCAGATTTAAGGATCCACAGATATGTCAGGTTGGCTACTAGAATATAGGATAACTCATCCAAACTGTTAGTAATATTTTGGACTTGGGACTATTACTGGTGCCTGGCTATTAATTGAAGAATTATGGGGGATGGAAAGAAGAAGGAAAGTGCAACTTGGAACTGACAGGCATGTTTCCAGTCAGCAGACTTGCATAGATCTTGGCATTGAAGATTTCAGTGATATTCCTTACAAAGTCACAGTGCTCATTCATTGGCTTGCAATAGACTTTGACTCTGTATAAGCAGAGACTTGTATTTGCTATTCTCCTCCCTGATGCTTGCACACCCTGTAATACAGGCAGCATGGCAGATGAGAGGGGATAAAAACAAATGCTATACATGCCTCCCTGATAATGAGCAGCGTGGCTTCTGGCAAAAATCTTTCTTGCACCTGTGTAATACAACTGCCACACTAGCCCCCCTCCCCAAGTAACATCTACTAATTTCCCCTCAATAACGTGTGCACTGCAATCAGTAATACAGGAAGGCCAGAGTATGGATCCATTCAGTAAAGAAAAAGATACCTCAGTTAAAAGGATCATGTAACTAACTTCCTCTTAAGTAGGAAAAACCCACAAATGCCACACTATGGGCACTGGCGTTAGGTGATAGCAGGGCTCTTTTTGTAG
>NW_015175670.1:4444-4670 GCF_001447785.1 Gekko japonicus | reverse complement strand
AGACAACCTTTGGCTGCTTCTGACTTAGGACCTCGGCTTCTCCTCTCTCACCTCTGAAGCCGAGGTCCCTGCTCTCAATGTAGAAGACCCCACTGCACAATCTCCTGCAGGGTGATTCCCAAAACAGTAGATGCGTCCTCTGTGCACGGCTTGGGGGGTGGGCGGCTGATCATCTTGCATGTCAAGTGCTGTCCATCTTGGGGGGGGGGGGTCCCGGGGAAAGAGG
>NW_015175670.1:0-3841 GCF_001447785.1 Gekko japonicus | reverse complement strand
TCGTCCGCCCCCCCCCCCCCGGTACTTGTCTTTTCTAAACTGAAAAGTCCCAGACTCTTCCGCCTTTCCTCACAGAGAAGGGGCTCCAGTTATCTTGGTTGCCCTCTTTGCTACTTTTTCCAGTTCTGCAATGCCCTTTTGGAGATATGGAGACCAGAACTGTACACAGTATTCCAAATGAGGCCACACCATAGATAGATACAAGGGCATTACAATATTGACCATTTTATTCTCAATCCCTCTCGTAATAATCCCTAACAGAAAAATTTGCCTTTTTTATCATTAATATTTTATTAAGAATTTTGGAAACATGGTGTAACAACCGTATAACATTAACTTCCAGATTTTCAAATTTTTAAAATACATTGAATACAAAGTAGTAGAACTGAGTATTATCTAGTAGATAATTAACTTAAAAATTGTATTATAGTAAAGTTTTTTGTTACAATTTTATATTTATTGATAAACAACCCGTGATATGTGTATTTGGAGATCAAGGAATATGATAATTAAAGATATAAGAACTTGAGATATATTGGATTATGTGGTTGCATATTGCTTTTTGTGATCATTTCGAAGAAGGGTAGCCATTTTGTAGATAAAGTGGTTTTATGGGGAAAGAGGTCAATGCTTCTGACATGGTCTGTAATTTTCTCGAGGATAAAGAGGTCCCAGACTTTCGTGTACCACTGCTCAATTGTATTAGTCTACCACTGCTCAATTGTGGGGGGAAGGTGGGATTTCCATTTGGCTGCTATGCAGGTACGAGCCGCCACTATTAAGTTAAATATGAGATCTTTCCTGATCGATGGAATTTGCCTTTTTCACTGCCACTACATACTTGGTTGACACTTTCGTTGAGCTGTCCACTACAACCCCAAGACCTTTTCCCCTCTCAGTCTCAGCAAGTTCAGACCCCGTTAGCCTATACTTGGTTGAGTTTTTTTGTCCTAGTGTCCATCACCTTACACTGACCAGCACTGAACTTCATTTGCGAACTTGTCACTCACTCACCCAGTTTGTTGAGGTCCTCTGTGAGCTCTTCACAGTCAGCCGTGGTTTTCACCATCCTGAATGATTTTTGTGTCAACTCCAAACTTGGCCACTATGCTACTCATGCCAAGTTCTAGATCATTGATGAATAAATTAAAGAGCACCAGCCCCAATATGGATCCTCGTGAGACCCCACTGCCTACTTCCCTTCACTGCTAGAACTATACATTTATTCCTACTCTTTGCTTCCTGAGATTTAACCAGTTTTTAATCCATAAGAGAACCCGTCCTCTTATTCCATGAGGGATAACATCCGGGAAAGGCCTGAGCCTCTGTGCCCTGCTGTTGGACCGCCAGAGGAACTGGTCAGCCACTGTGTGAGACAGGATGCTGGACTAGATGGACCATTGGTCTGACCCAGCAGGACTCTTCTTATGTTCTTATGTTGCCACCTAGCACTGGTATCAGAGGTATATTGCTTCTGAATGTGGAGGCTCACATTCAGCTTTTAAGGTTGGAATTGTCTCCTCTCGAGGACTCCAGGTGTGTGTGTGTGTGATCTTTCACCACCTACTACCTGAATCTTTTAATTGGTGGCTGGGTATAGGACCTGGGACCTTCTGCATACCAAGCAGATGTTCTGCCACGGAGCCACAGCCCCCTTTATTCACCACTTCGCAATCTCCAAGGTGGCTTACAGATGACTACTACAAGGCAGGGGAAAAATACCAATATGAAGGCTAAGCTGTGAGCCATGGAGGCTTCCAAGTTCAGAGGCAGAAGACGTCTGACTGACAAAATACCAGGGAGCAGTCAGTAGGCCCTCATTTTGGGTTTCTTTGGAGCATCTGACCGGGCAGTGTTGGAAATCAGCCTCCAGGCCTCTGGCAAGGTGGGGGGGGCAGTCCCCTCCCCCAAGAAATGGGGGGGGGGTTCTGGACTCCCTCAGGGGCGGGTCCCTTTCAGGCATCCAATCACTCACCTGCCATAAGGGCTGTTTGTTCCGGACCCATCCGTGGCTTTGAGCTACCGGCATGACGGGCCTGTCCCTGCTCTATTCCACTCTCCCACCCCCTCTTCACTATTGATGCCGGGACAACATCCAGTGACTAAGGGCCCCATGCCTGGGTTAGCCCTCCGTTTCTTGGCCTGTGTCTTGATCCTGAAGTTTGCATCTCACCTTTGTGCTCTGCCTTTCTCCGTGGAACTCATGAGGGGGATACCCTCTCGTATCCTCACAACAACCCTGTAAAGTAGGCTCAGGCTTCATGACTACTCTAGGCATTTGAGTCCAGGTCGCCCTGAGTGAACCTTGGGAAAGAGCCCTTGAGTTCCACTGATTCTCCCATCGCTTAGTTGAATATCAAGAAGCCTCATTCCAGGCAGGAGGGGAGGAGGCCTAGAGACAGGGAGTGAAATAGCCAAGACGAGGGAGGGAGGGGCGCCAGGAGATGTCCTGTGGCCCCCGACAGAGAAACGCTTGGGCAAAGCTCTCAAGAGGTTTGGGGAGGCGTCACTGGACACCCCAGTCTACTTTTCTGGAAAGGCTCTGGGGAGACCAATTCTCAGGGGCCATGAGGTTTAAGTGGTTGATTGAAGCTCTGTGACTAACGCCCTCTAAAACCATGGCCGAACTAAAGGCTTGATAAGTGATAAAAGGCAAGGAACATCTTATCATGTCTTCACGTATTCATTTAGTTTTATCCTGCTTCGTGGTTTGCTGTTCATCGTGCCTAGATAAACTCTTTTTATCAGTAAAACCTGTGCACCTCTGCTACTGATTGCTCCCTTTCCCCAGCAGGGTGATCAAGAACACAGATGAACATGCACATCTTTCAACATCCTTTTGAACACTGGACCCTGCTCCCCTTCCCCCAGCATCCATCTTGTTCCCCCATTTTTTTCTGGTGAGATGCTGGGCTGCTGCTGCTGCTCCCTGGCTGTGGGTCTTTGGAGCCTCCTGGGAGAAAGGAAATATCCTGACACTGACCTTCAACACTCCTTCTGTATCTGTCTCCCACACCTCTGCCAGAGAGGGAATTGAGTGTGGCTGCCCTTGTGGGTGAAAATGGTGAGTGTGGCTCTCCACAAGCCACGGTGTGAATAATACTGCTACCCCGTCAACTGAGCCAGCAAGGGTGAGCGGCACCCCATCTAATGTGGGAAGCACAGCACCCTCAAGGACCTCCGCCTCCCCCAACCAGCCTCCCCTCCCCCTCGACAGGCCTCAATCTCAGCTTGTTCACTCCTAGCCCTTTAACCACCTCAGCCAGGCCCTGGTTCTGCATGGCTACAGTGGCATCAGGAGGCCTTTCCATTTTCCTTTCATGAACAGGAATTTGGGGGATCTGCCCGAGAATGAAAATGTCTAAAGGGAAATCTTTCAACAGGAGAACAGCGACTCCTCTAAGTGTTGGTGGGTCTGCAGCAGCAAAGTGTCTCATTTGCTTGAATACAGATCTTGAGAACGCTGAAGGAAAACAGCATGGGGGTTAAGGATCGCCGTGGCCAAGATTTTGAAACAGGAGAACAGCAACTCCTCTAAGTGATGGTGGGTCTGCAGCAGCAAAGTGTCTCATTTGCTTGAATACAGATCTTGAGAACGCTGAAGGAAAACAGCATGGGGGTTAAGGATCGCCGTGGCCAAGATTTTGAAACAGGAGAACAGCAACTCCTCTAAGTGATGGTGGGTCTGCAGCAGCAAAGTGTCTCATTTGCTTGAATACAGATCTTGAGAACGCTGAAGGAAAACAGCATGGGGGTTAAGGATCGCCGTGGCCAAGATTTTGAAACAGGAGAACAGCAACTCCTCTAAGTGATGGTGGGTCTGCAGCAGCAAAGTGTCTCA
>NW_015175669.1:758-4440 GCF_001447785.1 Gekko japonicus | reverse complement strand
ATCCTACAGAGATGACAGCAGCAGTAATGGCTGATAACCCAGTCTCCTTAGGCTGGCCAGGCTGATTAGCACCAGCAATGGCTAAGAGAGCCCAGGTTCCTGTTAAGACCTTGGCAGAGTGAAGGGCAGACTGACACGTTATGATGCAAAACTCAATAATCCTACAGAGATGACAGCAGCAGTAATGACTGATAACCCAGTCTCCTTAGGCTGACCAAGCTGATTAGCACCGGCAATGGCTAAGAAAGCCCAGGTTCCTGTTAAGACCTTGACAGAGCGTGTGCCCTGTCTGCAGAAAAGCCCCAGGAAGTGAGAAACTGAGAATCATAGCATCATAGAGTTGGAAGGGGCCAGACAGGCCATCTAGTCCAACCCCCTGTGCAATTCAGGATCACCCTACAGCATCCCTGACAAGTGTCTGTCCAGACACTGCTTAAAGACTTCACAGAGAAGAGACGGGCAAGGAAGGAGGGTTGCCGACCCCACTATTCTACATGATCTCCAGGCAACAGAGATGAGTTCCCCTGGAGAAAATGGATGCTTTGGAGGGTGGCCTCTACGGCATTGATACCCTCCTGAGGTCCCTCCTTTCCCCAGGTCCACTCCATAAGAACATCAGGAGAGCCCTGCTGGATCAGACCAGTGAGGGTCCATCTAGTCCAGCATCCTGTCTCACACGGTGGCCAACCAGTTCCTCTGGAGGCCCAACAGCAGGGCAGAGAGGCCGAGGTCTTCCCTTGATAAGAACATAAGAAAAACCCTGCTGGATCAGAGCAGTCGTCCATCTAGTCCAGCATCCTGCTTCATGCAGTGGCCAACTGGTTCCTCTGGACGGCCAACAATAGAGTACAAAGGCCAAGGCCTTCATAAGAACATAAGAAGAGCCCTGCTAGATCAGACCAGTGGTCCATCTAGTCCAGCATCCTGTCTCACACAGGGGCCAACCAGTTCCTCTAGAGGGCCAACAAGAGGGCATAGAGGCCGAGGCCTTCATAAGAACCTCAGAAGAACCCTGCTGGATCAGAGCAGTCGTCCATCTAGTCCAGCATCCTGTCTCACACAGGGGCCAACCAGTTCCTCTAGAGGGCCAACAAGAGGGCATAGAGGCCGAGGCCTTCATAAGAACCTCAGAAGAACCCTGCTGGATCAGAGCAGTCGTCCATCTAGTCCAGCATCCTGTCTCACACAGGGGCCAACCAGTTCCTCTAGAGGGCCAACAAGAGGGCATAGAGGCCGAGGCCTTCATAAGAACCTCAGAAGAACCCTGCTGGATCAGAGCAGTCGTCCATCTAGTCCAGCATCCTGTCTCACACAGGGGCCAACCAGTTCCTCTGGAAGTCCAGCAACAGGGCAGAGAGGCTCTGACCTTCCCCTGATGTTGCCTCCTGGCTCTGGAATTCTGAGGTTGATTGCCTCTGGACAGGGGAGGTTCCCCTCAGTCACCATAGCTCATAGCCACCGATGACCCTATCCTCCGTGAATCTATCTAATCCCCTTTTCAAGCTGCTTCTTCCTGTGGCCATCACTACCTCCTCCGGCAGCAGATTCCCCATTTTAATCCCTCTCTGTGTAAAGTAGCACTTCCTTTTGTCTGTCCTGAACCTACTGCCCATCAGCTTCATTGGATGCCCTCGAGTTCTAGTCTTTGGGGAGAGGGAGGGAAAGTGATCTTTGTCAACTCTCTCCACCCCGTGCATCATTTTATAAACCTCTCTCATGTCTCTTTTCTAAACTGGAAAGTCCCAGAGTCTGCAGCCTTTCCTCATAGGGAAGAAGGAGAGATTGGATTTCTACCCCGCCCTTCACTCGGCATCTCAGAGCGGCTTACAAACACCGTTCCCTCCCCCTCCCCACAACAGACACCCTGTGAGGCAGGTGGTGCTGAGAGAGCTCTGAGAGAACTGTCCTTGAGAGAACAGCTCTGAGAGAACTGTGGCATGCCCAAGGTCATCCTGCAGCTGCAAGTGGAGGCGTGGGGGATCAAACCCGGTTCTCCCAGATTAGAGCCCTTAGATCTCCCTATATGCTGCTGTACTTCACAGCCTGTAGAAACTGGTCCTCCTCTGCCAAACGATGGCAATCATCTCAACCTCTGTGTAGAGCTGACAGCCTTTTGCCTGCCATTATTGGGGGCATGGCTCATGTGCCTACACTGTGGCAGAGAGCAAACATACCATAGCGGAGAAACACTGTCCTGTCCTTTTAAAAGAGACTTAATGAGACGTTATTTACAGATGATGTTTTATACCTCCACACCTTGTATCTGAGGAAGTGAGCATGCACACGAAAGTTTATACCCAGAATTAAACTTCCTTGGTCTTAGAGGTGCCCCTGGACTCAAATTCTGTTCTCTCATTTCAGACCGACACGGCTACCCAGCTGAATCTATTACCCTGAAAAGCTCCAACTTCCCATTTCTACACATTGAGCCTCTATTAATGGGACAGGACATTTTTTTTTTCTCCAGGCCCTGATTTTAAGGTACACGTGCCTTTCTTTTGTCAAAGAGGTCCGGCAGGTTTTTGAGCAACTGTAAAAACCTACTGGATCTGTTTACCGGAGGAAAAAGTGGGTTAAGGGCAGAGACTATTTCTGGCCATTATCCATTATAAGCTTGTTATACATTAAGCCAGCAGGGGCAGGGAGAGGGAAATATATAAAAAGGGGGGAGGGGGAGAGAATTCTCACCAAAGTCCACTGAGCGAACATCTTGCCGTTTGCCATTCTTGAGGGTGTAGCCGGGCCCGTTCCCGTAGAGGATGCTGGTATATGCCCTCTTGTCCTTTGCACTTCTGGGCGCCAGACCTGCCAAGAGACACAAAGGGGCAGCTTCATCCGGAGTCAAGTTAACTGTGCTTAACTTCCCTGGAGATTCCTGGGGTGTGTACTTCATGGACTTTTATTTGTGTGTCGCTCAGTATATTAAAAGAACAGGCAAACACGAATGGAAGACCAGGCAAACACGAATGGAAGAACAGGCAAACACGAATGGAATGGTAATCGCAGTCAGCTAGGGTTGTCAGGTCTAGGGATGGGCACAGACTGGGATGGGCACAGACTGGGAAAATGCGGTTCGGTTCGTGGTTCGTGGTGCACCCAGTTCACGAACCACGAACCGTCACGAACGTTTAGCAGCCGAATGAGCCAGTTCAGTTCATGAGGTTTGTGACCTGGTAGAACAGACCCTATGTAAACTAGAGAAACCAAACTTGCAGGGGATCTTTGGCTAACTCTCATCTACCAGCTTTCCACGTTTGGCGAGGATTGAATTTACAGGTTCCAAGTTACACCCCCCCAAAGTAGGTGCCCCCAGGAAAGTGCTTTCTGGGGAAATAGCTGCCTGTAGAACTGAATTTTCGGGGCTTGCTATAGGAGGGAAACTCCACATTTGCCCTGAATGTGGGGAGACCATTTTCCATATCGGCCCACATAGTTCCAGAAGACATTAGATTTGAGTGTAACCCTGTTTAAATTAACTTCCAGGTGGTGACCTGGGAGGGTGGGGAGGGACCTCAGCAGGGTATCATGCCAATGTTCCCTCTAAGCTGAGTTAGTGTGAGCTAGCTCACAGTTTTTTAGCCTCCGGCTCACACCTTTTTGTCTTCACTCAGGAAGGAGGGCTCCAGAGCAAACTATTTTATGCAGTAGCCAAATGGCTCGCTCACCACTTTAATGCCAGTTG
>NW_015175669.1:0-328 GCF_001447785.1 Gekko japonicus | reverse complement strand
TAGATCGCTGCGTACCCAATTTCAGTTGTAATCTTTTCTTGGTGGGGAACCAAGGAAGATTCCTGTAAGGAGGCTTTTCTGCTCTCTTCGCCCGAGAGTAAGTCACGAGCGCGGGCACAGCGCAACCAACAGACGCCTCCTGGGGACGCAGCACAAACTGGCCATCCTACGGCATCCTTTCCAGTTACCCCAGGAGGCATCGTGGAAGCCCCAGTCCTGAGCTCCAAACCTCCCTGTGGTCCTAAACCCTGACGGAAGTCCTTAATTTATTTATTAATATCCCAATTGTCTCCGGCTTAGGAGAGCCAGTTTGGAGTAGTGGTTAGGA
>NW_015175668.1:0-4462 GCF_001447785.1 Gekko japonicus | reverse complement strand
CTATGGATGAATGACCTCCAAAACGTCCTATCTTTCACAGCCTTGCTCAGCCCTTGCAAGCTGAGGGCCTGTGGCTTCCCTGATTGAGTCTATCCATCCGTATCAACAGTGGCATAACATCCAAGTCACAAGATGTCATAGTCCCCACTGTGCACTGCATTGGTCAGGCCACACGTGTGGAGTCTTGTGTGCAGTTCTGGAGGCCTTACTTCCAAAAGGATGTGGACAGAGTGGAGCGGGAGCAGAGGAGAGCGACGAGGATGATTGGGGGCCTGGAGACCAAGAAGCCCTATGAGGAAAGGCCGAGGGACTTGGGGATGTTCAGTCTGGAGAAGAGGAGGCTGCGGGGGGACAGGATGGCTCTCTTGAAGTAAGAACATAAGAGACGCCAATGTTGGATCAGGCCAAAGGCCCATCCAGTCCAACACTCTGTCACACAGTGGCCAAAAACACCAGGTGCCATCAGGAGGTCCAGCAGTGGGGCCAGGACACTAGAAGGCCTTCCACTGTTGACCCCCCCCCCAAGCACCAAGATAACAGAGCATCCCTTGCCCCAGAGTCCCTATCTATACCTGGTGGTATAGTATTTGAAGGGCTGTCACTTGGAGGAGAGCACGGAGCTGTTCCTGTTGGCAGCAGAGGAGAGGATGGAAGAAGAATTTATGGGACCCTGGAGGGCGTTTTATGACTGGTTAAAACTGAAGTATTAAGACAATAAGACCAAGTGAAGAAGAATAAGAATGATAGAGGAAGCAGGTGTGAAATTGTAATGAGAAAATATGCATGCAGAATGCAGATTTTAAAAATATTTCTGCATTTCTCTTGTCTTCCTCCTTTCCCCTTCCCCCCTTTCTGTATATAAACTAATAAACATTTTAGGAAGGAAGGAAGGAAGGAAGGAAGGAAGGAAGGAAGGGTTTATATAAAAAAGGAGAAAACAGATGGAGGAAGGAAGGAAGGAAGGGTTTAAATGAAGGGTGGGAAGGTATCGGCTGGATAGTAGGAAACACTTTTCTACAGTAAGAGTTGTGCACCAGTGGACTCAGCTGCCTGGGGAGGTGGTGAGTTCCCCCTCCCTGGCAGTCTTCAAGCAGTGGCTGGACAAACCCTTGTCAGGAATGCTCTAGGCTGATCTTGCACTGAGCAGGGGGTTGGATTAGATGGCCTGTAGGACCCCTTCCACCCCTGTGACTCTGTGATTCGATCCAACGTTGGGTCTTCCTCTTTTGCTGCTGCCTTCCACTTTTCCTAGCAATATTGTCTTCTAAGACATGGAGTTAGCCCCAGTGTTCCCTCTAAGCTGAGTTGGTGTGAGCTAGCTCACAGATTTTTAGCCTCCGGCGTACACATTTTTGTCTCCGCTCAGGAAGGGAGGGCTCCAGAGCGAACTAATTCATGCAGTAGCCAAATTGCTCGCGCACAACTTTGATGCCAGTCGCTCACAAAGTAGAATTTTTTGCTCACAAGACTCCACAGCTTAGAGGGAGCATTGGTTAGCCCTGCCTTCTTGTTTTCATAAAATGAATAACTGTCCGTCTTGAGGAAACACAGGTGGGGATCCCAACCTTTTTGAGCCTGTGGGCACCTTTGGAACCCGGACATAGTTTGGTGGGCACAGCCACAAAATGGCCACTGTGGGAAACGCAGCCAACCACACACAAAGAGAAAGACCAAGTACAGGGGAGAAGAGGGACGATTTCTAAAATGCATTAGGAAAGAGAATGAAACCAACTCTGGCGGTAGGAGCTTGTGAAGCAGCCAATCAAATCTCCAGTGGCCTATCAGAAGCTACGCCAGGCAAGGGCCCCATTTGGCTCCTCCCCTTTTCTGAAAACACTTGGCCGGCACCAATTAAGGTGTGGATGGCACCATGGCACCCGCGGGTACCCCACGGGGGAACCCTGTTCTAGAGGAAATGCTAAAGACAATCTCTAAGAAGTGTGTCTTGCACAAATCCTGGGCATGACTCTTGCACCCCATACCCTTGTGAAGGACTGTTGAGCACTTCCCTATGAAGGTCAGGCCGCAGTGATATTGCGAGCGGCTGGCTGCCGCCACTCTCCCTGTAATGAAAAAAATTTCTTCAGCCTCCTTCATGGCGGCAGTAGAGGAGCTGACAATTAAATGAGTTCAGACTGAAGTGCGGTCCAGTACAAAGGGAGCTACATTCCAGAAATTAATGAGTGTTCTGCAAACCTCGGGCTCGCAAGGGCATTCAGGGACATTTGGCAGGTTAACACACAGTGGCGTGAAACTTTCCTCCATATTATTATTATTTTTTTTAAGTCTCAGGAGGCTGCAATTTTGAGCAGAGAATGGTGGAGTAGGGGGACTGATTATCCCTTTTTAAGTCTTGCTGGTTTTTTCCCACTCAGAATCGTCTCATGAGCCCATTCCTTTCCGAGGAAGGGAAAGGATTGTTGGAATATGCAAGGTCTATCGTGCATAGATAGATAAAATGAAAAGAACATCCTGCAGGGGGCAGCAGAGAGGACAACTAGTTAGCATAGTGAGATTAGAGATTTCCTACTATTTTCAAATCGTCTCCTTCCTGTCTCCTGATTGGCTCAATTGGGTTTTTTTCCCCTGCTCTTGATGAGATCTGCTAGTTACTGGCGGCTCTCCTAGCTAGCTAGACAGTTAGACTTCTCTTCCTCTCTCCTCTTTCTTACAAAGTTTGTTCTCTTCTTAATAAATTGACTTAATTCTTTAAACAGCTTGTGCTCCGCTTTACTGCAGATCAACACTCTGCCAACAAAGAGAACCCTCTCCGTAATCTTTGCTCCAAAGAGGTGAGTCTAAGTTGGGGGACAACACTGGTGGAAATGGCCGTCAGGTTGCAGCTGACTTACTTTGAGCAGAGAATGGTGGAGTAGGGGGACTGATTATCCCTTTTTAAGTCTTGCTGGTTTTTTCCCACTCAGAATCGTCTCATGAGCCCATTCCTTTCCGAGGAAGGGAAAGGATTGTTGGAATATGCAAGGTCTATCGTGCATAGATAGATAAAATGAAAAGAACATCCTGCAGGGGGCAGCAGAGGGGACTAGTTAGCATAGTGAGATTAGAGATTTCCTACTATTTTCAAATCGTCTCCTTCCTGTCTCCTGATTGGCTCAATTGGGTTTTTTTCCCCTGCTCTTGATGAGATCTGCTAGTTACTGGCGGCTCTCCTAGCTAGCTAGACAGTTAGACTTCTCTTCCTCTCTCCTCTTTCTTACAAAGTTTGTTCTCTTCTTAATAAATTGACTTAATTCTTTAAACAGCTTGTGCTCCGCTTTACTGCAGATCAACACTCTGCCAACAAAGAGAACCCTCTCCGTAATCTTTGCTCCAAAGAGGTGAGTCTAAGTTGGGGGACAACACTGGTGGAAATGGCCGTCAGGTTGCAGCTGACTTACAGTGACCTCATAGCGTTTTCAAGGAAAGAAATATTCAGACATGGCTTGCCATTGCCCTGCCTCTGCAGAGCATCCCTAGACTTCCTTGGCGGTCTCTTTACATTACTTTACAATTCGATTTATATACCGCCCTTGATCTCTAAGGGGTCTCAGAGCGGTTTACAGGTATAGTACTTATGTAGTTGTTATCCTAACCTAGGGCCACAATCCTGATAACTAAAAGTAGCCTCCTGGTACAACAGCAGTCTACCTCTAGGGTTGCCAAGTGGCACTTACCTTGCCGGTGGGGGACTCCCGTGTGGATCCCGGCGCCGCATGCACGTCACAGGGAAGTGACGTCATGACGCCGGGCATGCTGGGGGCGGGGCCACGACCATACAAGGGGAAACCATAGAGTTGGCTGTGGCCCTGCCCCCAGCGTGCCCGGCATCATGACGTCACTTACCTGTGACGTGCACGCTGGGGCAGGGTTCCCCCGGGCCCTGATCCCCCAGTGTCGGGGAACGGGCCTCTGGGGCGGGGGGATTTCCGCCCCCCGGGAGGACTTGGCAGCCCTATCTACCTCTGAATATTAGATGAAAGAGGAAAGCAGTAAGGGGATGGTCCCTGTATATTATTCCCCACAGAGAGAGAAATCAGCTGGGGGATGATTCCAATGGTCCCTCTAAGCTGTGGAGTCTTGTGAGCAAGAATGCTTGCCATTGCCTGCCTCTGCATGGCAACCCTGGACTTCCTTGACGGTCTCTCATCAAGTACTAACCAGGGACGACCCTGCTTAGCTTCTGAGAGCTGAAGAGATCGGGCAGGCCTGGGCCATCCAGGTCAAGGCATAGAGGGACAATACTGACTGGGAAAATAGTCAGAGGGGAAGGGTTAAGTGGCCCTTTCCGTATTGGTCTCCTCCTCAAGACTGCGACCTCCTGATAGCTCAAAGTAGCCTCCTTGTACAACAGCAGTCTACCTCTATTAGACGAAAGAGGCCAGCCGTAAGGGGATGGTCCCTGTATATTATTCCTCGCAGAGAGAGAAATCAGGTGGGGGATGATTCCAATGGTCCCTCTAAG
>NW_015175667.1:0-4754 GCF_001447785.1 Gekko japonicus | reverse complement strand
CAGTTTCATATGCTGAAAGAAGAAAGAACCTCGAGGAAGAAATGCCACCTAGCAAAAGCCATTTCTGCCATCATCGCTGGTAGAACTCTAGATGCTGTTCCACCCTGACAGGGGACCTACTAGTCTTTCAATGATCAGCCCGGGGAAACAGCACACAATCCATGGGGGGTTCTGGCCCTAAAGGCTAACACTGCAGCTTTCCATAGTCATAAAGGAACACAAAGTCAGCACTAGCAGCACCTCACTGGGAATGCTACATACAATTCCTGTTGCCACAGTTGAAGATGGGCATAGACAAGTTCTGGGACTTATCAGAGAAGACCTACGTGATCAAGAGGCAAAACGGCCCTGGAAAAAGCCCACCCATTCATCATCCGCCATGATGACATCAACACAGTACAAACCCATGAACAAACAGCCAGCTCTGCTTTCTATGTTGTGCCCACCACTGGGGTGCATGTGCACCAACATGTGAACATTAACCACCAACGGGCAACCCAGCAACACAGGAGGCCCTGCTCCAGGAGAACAATAGGCACCAGCTATCTCTCCCTGTGGCTGATGAGGACAGCATGAAATGGCCTTCCAACCAGCTCACAGCCCACTGGAAGAGCCAGGACCATCCATTCCCTGCCACAGATCCAACGCCCACACAGGGCACACTCACCCTCTACAGGATGGCCTGGAGTAGGCCAAGGGAGGCGCATCATATCCAGGTTGAAGGTCGTAATTCCCTCCATTGACACCTCAGACACACTGCTGGGCCCAGCTGAGGAGGAGATGTCGGTGATGATGGTCCCAGTACCTGGCACCAGCCCATTGGGCCCTGCTGGCTACAGTAAAAACAGGTTGCTTACCAGTAACTGGTGATCTTCGAGAGGTCATCTGTGCATTCACACCCATGGGATCTAGTGCGCACACGCTGGATCGATCGGTGCTGTAGCAAGCTCTTTTAATGGATTTTCGTGCCCAGTCCCTCCAGGCATGCGCAGGAACCCCACCACACATGCCTAGAGGGGTGGGCGTGGACATCCCGCCAGTTCCTTCAAAGTACTGCCGCAAATCAACCCCTATTGAAAAATGTAGAAGCTGACAACAGCGGGGAAGGAGGGCGGGTGGTGTGAATGCACAGATGACCACTTGAAGATCACCAGTTACTGGTAAGCAACCTGTTTATCTTTGACGTGGTCTTTGTGCTTCACACCCATGGGAGATTAGCGAGCAGTAGCTTACCTGGAGGAGGGTGCTGGCTGGTCTTCTACTGTGCAGCCGACGACAGAATGTGATGTCCCATGTTGGTACTGGTGTTCGTACGGACGTCTAAGGCGTAGTGCCTGATGAAGGTGTTAAACGTGGCCCATTTAGTGGCTTTGCAAATGTCCAGCAAGGACACTCCCTGGAGGAAGGCAGTGGAAGTCGCGACAGCCCTGGTAGAATGAGCCCTGATAGGGCCGGGCAATGGCTGTTTGGCGATCAGGTAACATAGATGAATGAGACCCACGATCCACTTCGACAGGCGTTGAGCCGTGATGCGAGTGCCTAGCCGTGCTGAAGCATACGAGACAAAGAGCTGTGAGTCTTGTCTGGTTGGTCGCGTTCTATTGAGATAGAACAGGAGAGTCTGCTTCACATCTAAAATGTGTAATGATTTGTCCTCCGCTGATGTTGGATTTGGGAAGAAGTCAGGGAGGAAGACCTCCGCCTGCAGGTGGAACACTGACACCACCTTCGGCAGGAAGGAAATGTCTGGCACTACGCGGACTACATCTCGCAGTCCATCTGGTAGAAAAGAGAGGTAAGGTGTATATTTCACCCACTAGCCTAGCCGAGGTGATAGCTATTAAGAAGGCCATCTTCCATGCCAGAAGTTTGAGGTCGCATGTTGCCAGCGGCTCAAAGGGCTTCCTCATGAGCTGGCGGAGAACCAGAGGAAGGTCCCAGGGAGCGACTGGAGTTTTGACAGGAGGGTAGAGGTGTAATAAACCTTTTAAAAACGTTTCGAAATCGGATGTGAAAACAACGTGCGTCCGTCAACTGGAACATGGTAGGCCAAAATGGCGGCCAAATAAACTCTCAATGAAGAATGGGAAAGTCCAGAGTCAGCTAGGTAGAGGAGAAATTGGAAAGTTCTGTCGAGACCCACAGGGGTGGCTCGAGGGGCGTCAGTACCCAAGTAGGAACAGAATCTGCGCCATTTATAATCATAAGACTTCCACGGAGTAGGTTTCCTGGAATTCAATAAAACATCCGCTATGTGGGTGGAGAATCCAGTGGTGTTATTCTCCATGCCGTCAGTTTCAACTGTGGTATGTTGTGATGGAGGGCGGAGGAGTCGGGAAGAAGGAGGAGGTCCTGAGCCGAAGGGAATTGATGGTATATGCCTTGTGATAACTCAAGGACCGTTGAAAACCAAGGTTGTCTTGGCCACCATGAAGTTATTAAGATGCAGTCCGCGGCTTCTCTGAGTATTTTACAGACCACTCTCAGAATTAGAGGCAAGGGTGGGAATAGGTAAAGAAGTCCCATAGACCAAGGGTAAAAAAGACCGTCTCCTAGAGACCGTGGGCCCCTGCCTCCTCGACTGCAAAACAGAGGAAACCTCTTGTTGTTTCTGCTTCCAAAGACATCGACTTGGGGAGATCCCCACATGTGGAAGAGTGGGAGGAGGTATGTTGGGTTCACCCCCCATTCGTGAAGGCTGACTCCTACTCGACTTAGATGGTCTTCCTGCACATTCAAGTGACCAGGAATGTGAGTGGCCACGAGGAATATGTCGTTGTCAATGCATAACACCCAAAACTGGATGGCAAGGTTGCAGAGGCATCGGGAAACGGTGCCTCCCTGCCTGTTGATATACGGCAGAGCTGTGGTGTTGGTGCCTCCCTGCCTGTTGATATACGACAGAGCTGTGGTGTTGTCTGTCAGGACCATGACACATTTTCCCTTGAGTAATGGGAGGAAGCTGGTGACAGCATGATAAATAGCCAGGAGTTCTAGGAAATTTATGTGACACTTCCTCATGTGACACTTCCCATCTGTCTCCAATGGAAAGGCCCATAGAATGTGCACCCCATCCCGTCAGGGAAGCATCAGTTGTGATAGTGACTTGGGGTGATGGAGGGTGGACAGTCCACCAAAGTAAAGAGTCCTGTATGCTGGGAAGAGGGGAGAGGACGACAGTGTGTGCGTTTTTCGACAAGTTGAAGTTGTGGAGAAACCAGAGCTGTAAAGGACACATTTTGAGCCTGGCAAAGACGAGAACTGATGTAGTTGCAGCCATGAGGCCAAGGAGCCTCTGAATTTGGAAGGCAGTGACGGAGGGTTGGGTACGGATGACGGTGGCTAGGGAAATTATGTCTGCTGCCCTGTCGTGGGGCAGGTAAGCCATGCATGTCTGCGAATCCAGTATAGCGCCGATGTATTGTATTCACTGTACTGGAGATAATTGAGACTTACTCGGAGGCCCAGATTCTCCAATAGCGCCAGAGTCTCTGTGACATTTGAGATCAGAGCGGTCTTTGACGGCGCTACCAGAAGCCAATTGTCTGAAGCTGCCTGAAGTTTGTCATCTGGGAGGTGGCTGAGAAGTTCTGAGAACCATTCCCAGAGAGTATATTGGTACCGGTTCATGCAGGCCAGGTAGTTTGTGGCCTTGACACATAATGCTCCTGTAGAATAGAAGTGTCTGCCAAACGCATCTAGCTTCTTTCCTTCCTTGTCAGAAGGTGTGGAATGTGTCCTCTTGGACTTCGAGAAAGATGTTATCACCATCGTGTTTGACTGAGGGTGTGAAAAAAGAAATTCGGCATCTGTCTCTTGGACCCAGTACATATGGTCCAGACGTCTTGTGGACACAGGGGCCGACGAGGGTTTTAGTCTTTGCCACCTGCAAAAGGACTGACGACATGGGCAGTGCCTAAGTGGATGAGGTGTCTAGCTGAATTATATCATAAACGGCCTCTGTTGCTTGTGGATGTTGCTGGACAACAGAGAGGCCTAAGGAGTGTACCATTTGTTTTACCAAGTCAGTGTATGATGTAAGGTTATCAGATGGAGATATGAGCAAGTCCTCAGTGACATCCTGGTTAGGGGATTTATGGTCTGTTGAGGTATGAGCCACAGATGCCTCCGTATCTGAGTTTTCCACCACGAAGTCAGAGGAGTCTTGTTGTGGTATCTGGACCGGAGTGTCCACATGACAAGTTATAGGTTTTGTTGGGATGACAGGAACGACAGGGTTTGGAGCGACAGGAGGGGTGACCGGACGACTTGTTTCCAGAATATGGTGATCATCTGGAGGAGGACGTGACAAAGATGCCGAAGGTCTCGACTTGCGAGGTGACCTGAATCTATGCATGGAGTGGGATGAATAGCGGTCCCAATCAGAATAGCCCGCTGGTGTCAGCCATGCCATGGATGGCGGATAAGCCCCATACAGGTACCTCAACTGTCGTTGATCCCACAATATCGGTGGTGGAGGGGGCATGAAGACTCTTGGGGAATGACTTATGGGACGTGGACGTCTGGGAGACAAGGCCACCGCCTGCCTGTTAGAACCGTCCCTGTATTCTTGAGTGTCGATATCGATGGATTGACTATGCTGACGTGGAAGGTGACGCTGTGTGTCACGTGAAGAATATCGGTGCCGACAAGGGTCGATGTCGGGAGCTTCTGATGCCGTCGATGTCGACGATGGGGAAGGAGACGGGGAAGGTTCTGCATTCTTTTGATGACTTAGGAGCTCCACCGTTTCG
>NW_015175666.1:4111-4983 GCF_001447785.1 Gekko japonicus | reverse complement strand
GACTGGATGGACCACTAGTCTCATCCAGCGGAGCTTATGGTCTGATGTTCGTATGAATATTTCCATCCAGACCTGGATAGCCCAGACTATTCCACATTCATCAGATCATGGAAGCTAAGCAGGGTTGGCCCTGGTCAGTACTTGGATTGGGAATCCACCAGGGAAGTCCAAGGTTGCAATACAGAGACAGCTGATGGCAAAACCACCTCTGAATGTCTCATCTTGAAAACCCTACTGGATCCTCTTAAGTTGGCTATGACTTGGCAGTGCTTTCCATCACCATAAATGGTCTACAGGCAACAGGTACCAATAGAACATCTATTAATCCTCTTGCTGTTGTTTTTAAGTTAATTTAGTGGCACTGTGGCCAATGTTCCCTCTAACCTTAGGAGTCTTGTGAGCAAAGATTCTGCTTTGTGAGCAACTGGCATTAAAGTTGTGAGTGAGCAATTTGCTTACTGCATAAATTAGTTTGCTCTGGAGCCCTCCTTCCTGAGCTGAGACAAAAATGTGTGAGCTGGAGGCTAAAAAAATGTGAGCTAACTCACACTAACTCAGCTTAGAGGGAACATTGACTGTGACGTCTTGTGCCATTGAGTTCCATAGCCCGGTCAGACTTGGTGAGGAAAAGCTCTCATTTTGATTTGGCTTCCCACCTTCCTGTTTCAGCTGTAGATCTCCTAACCAATTTATCACTGCCCTATTTCCACCTTAATAAAGACCACGTCTCTTCACCATCTCTTCGCCTGACATTTGTAGGGCTGCCTGACTGCTCCAGAGGAGGAATGAACAGATGGAAGCAGTGTATCTGTCACAGCCGTCATGACCCCCCTGCATTTCAGTTGCTGCCTCCACCCTGGTCCCTGTAAAAC
>NW_015175666.1:0-3909 GCF_001447785.1 Gekko japonicus | reverse complement strand
AGATTGGATTTATACCCCACCCTTCACTACCCATCCTGCCAACCTAGCAGTTCGAAAGCAAGAAATTGCAAGTAGATAAATAGGTACCACTTCGGTGGGAAGGTAACAGCGTTCCGTGCGCCTTGGTGTTTAGTCATGCCGGCCACATGACCACGGAAACGTCTTCGGACAGCGCTGGCTCTTCGGCTTGGAAACGGAGATGAGCACCGCAACCTTAGAGTCGGACTCGACTGGCTTTCGAGCAAGGGAGACCTTGACCTTTACTCACTACCCAAAGGTGTCTCAGAGCAGCTTACAAACTCCTTTCCCTTCCCCTCCCCACAACAGTCACCCTGTGAGGTAGGTGGGGCTGAGAGAGCTCTGACAGAAACTGCTCTTTTTCAAGAACAGCTCTTATCAAAACTACGGCTTGCCCAAGGTCATCCAGCAGGTGCAAGTGGAGGAGTGGGAAATCGAACCCAGTTCCCTCAGATGAGAGTCTGCACACTTAACCACTACACCAAACAGGTAGGGCCTGGAGATCTCCTGGAATTATAACTGTTCTGGGGATGACAGAGACCAGTTCCCCTGGAGGAGATGGCTGCTTTGGAGGTGGACTCCGTGGCATTGTACCCTGCTGAAGTTCCTCCCCTTTCCAAACACCACCCACCTCAGGCTCCACCCCCCAAATGTCCAGGTATTTCCCAACAGAGCTGGAGACCCTGCTATTAGGAGGCGTAGAAGGGGGTGGTACCAAAACCCCACTCTGCTTGGAAAAGGGGAGGCCCTTTCATTGAGCCGTGATTGATCACGGCACTGTTGCAACTCATGAGTAACACCGACCGAGGTCCTGAAAAAAGTCTTGGCAGAAGAAAAATTAGGCATGGGCACAAACTGGGGAAAAGTGGTTCGGTTCAATTCGTGGTTCATGATATGCACCATTCACGGACAATGAATTTTAGCAGCCCCGTGAACTGGTTTGGTTCATGAGATTCATGAGATCCCCCCCCCCCCCAGCACCCTAGAGACACCAAACAAATAGGGGATTGTCTGTCCTCTGCCCGTCCTCCAAGTTTGGCGCGTCTAGCTTGGCCAGGATCTGTTCTATACACTCCTGAACCTGCACCTATCAAGATGACGGAGGTTCAGGATTGTATAGAATGGATCCTGTGAAAACTGCAGACATCAAAGGACAAGATGGCGACCGGACTGGAACCCTGAGTAGGAGCTTCGTCCGTGTTAGCACATACTAGCATAATACCGTGTAAATTTCACCCCAAGTAATTCTAATTGAGAGCTTGGAAGGACTTGGAAGCTGCGGAGCCCCTGTACAGCCTGGTGGATTTTGTGGACAGTTGAGGAAACCGAAGAAATTGAGTGAGCACAGGTGCGGGTGCGGAGGATAGAGTGAAGGCCGAATGCTAACCATAGAACTCAGGTCTCTCCTGCTGTGGAGCCCCACCTGGTGGCTGGCTTGGCGGGTTGGTGCCGCGGAGGCTCAGCAGCCTGCTGGTGGTGCTCTGCGGCACCCCAAAGTGGTTCTGTTGTGAGCCCTGTACCTTCTGCTTGTATCTCCTGTCCGTGTGACGACAATGACCCGGCAGCTGGTGCCCTGCAGGCAGCAGCATCTCCGCCTCTGCGATGACAACTGCCCCCACATGCTCCTCTACACACCTTCCAAGTTGTTGCTTTGAAGTTCTGTAAAGATTTTGATTGAGTTGAGAACTGGCACAAACCGCCACAAACAGCTCGAAGGTTTGTGGAAAGTTTGTGCCGAGTTTAACTGTTGTACACTGCCTGAGCCCATTGGGGAGGGTGGTATATAAATCTAATAAAATAGATAAATGAACAAAGTTGCTGGGGACCGCCCCCAGGTGCTCCTCTACACACCTTCCAAGTTGTTGCTTTGAAGTTTGTAAAGATTTTGATTGAGTTGAGAACTGGCACAAACAGCTCGAAGGTTTGTGGAAAGTTTGTGCCGAGTAACCTGCCACAGGCTTGACCTCACGAAGCCCAAACCAGTCAAAAGTCATCACAAACTTTAGTTCATGAGCTGGTTCATGCCCGTCTCTAAGGAAAACACAATGGGTGTGTTCAGACGCGGCATTTGTAATGGAATAGGTGACAATTCCAACCGGTGTACTTACCGGCGTTCACATGGCAAACATCTGCCTCCCGTCCCTAACCGTTACAAAGCCGTTTATACCGTTGTACTCTGCCACTAGGTGCCAAGTGGTGGTAAACGGAGTGCGAGCATGCGCAAAAATCGCCATTCTCTGAATGGCTGCCTGTGCGCATGCTCAAACAGTCCTTTTTTTAAAAAAAACGCCGACGCCCGTAGCGTGTGAGCGGGCGTCCACCGAAGGGCTCCGCAGACAGGACGGTGAGTCTGATCACGTTTCTGCCGGCATAAACTGCACCGGTTCCAACCGGTGCAGTTTATGCCGGCAGAAACGCCCCATCTGAACGCACCCAATGGGTGCCTATTCTTCAAAAATCAGGGACGAATTCAAATCTCTTGTCCTGGCAATTTAGACCCAGCCAAGTTCCCATTTCACTTTTGCTCTTCCTTTGTGTGAATTGAGCCTGGCATTCATTTGCATCATATTTCTGTCTCCTCCTCATGCTGATCATTTTTTCCGTAAAATGTATCTACTTTTCAACCAAAGTCGTACGTCAATAAATCAACATGGAACAGTATTTGTGCATTACGTGTACGGATTATGAACAAATGCCATACAAAATTGCCTGCAACAAATAAATGGAACAGGGAGTCTTCAGTCAATCTAACACAAAATCCTTCCCTTTACTCAGAATGTTTCAAGATCCGTTTATAACCAGGGGTGTCAAACATAAGGCCCGGGGGCCGGAATTGGCCTGTCCAGGGCTTTTACCTGGCCTGCAAGCAGCTGTTATGTATGGTCAGGGCTCTTTTTGTAGCAGGAACTCCTTTGCATATTAGGCGACACGCCCCAAATGTAGCCAATACTCCAAGAGCTTACAGCAGCCCCTGTATGAAGAGCTCTGTAAGCTCTTGAAGGATTGGCTACATTAGTGGTGTCTCGCCTAATATGCAAAGGAGTTACTGCTACAAAAAGAGCCCTGCGCCCGGCCTATGGCCGCGCGGTGGGGTTTCTTTAAATGGTGCTTGGAGTGCAGCAGTAAGACCCCCCCCCCCCCAACGGGCATTATCTTAATTGCTTTTGTTTGTGAATATGTTGAGTAAAATATAATATTGTTAACTGGTTTTGCCTGCGTTCTTTATAAAGTTTATATCTCCAGTAACGGGCGTTAAATTTTATGGCACACATGGTCTGGCCCCACAAAGTGACATTTCTGTCAGATCTGGCCCTCATAACAAATGAGTTTGACACCTCTGGTTATATAGAATCAAGAACTGAGGGTGTTGTTTTTTTCTGGATTCTACGCTCTCTCTTTTTTGCCATCAGGTCATCTCTGACTTATGGTGACTCTGTGGGGTTTTCAAGGCAAGAGATGTTCAGAGGCGCATCACAACCTTGAACTTCCTTGGTGGTCTCCCTTCCAAATACTGACCAGGGCTGACTCTGCTTAGCTTCCCAGAACTGAGGAGATGAGGCAAACCTGGACAATCCAGGTCACGGCTGGATTTTACTACTTGAAGTTTAAAAAAAAAAAGAATCCTTGCACATAGATGACAAGAAGTCAAGATCAAAGTCTTTCTCCTTTGTAAGCTAAGTTTCTGCAGATATTTTTTGTTTCATGGCAAACCGCACGTGCATTTGCCTGACCTGAAATGTTGCCTTAAGAACCGTGGAGAAATCCCAATGAAGGTGGTCTCCAGAGGGGGCCAGTCTAGGCAAACCTCAGTGATTGTCTAGGGTGCTATATTTTGAGGAAAGCCCAAAAGGGGAAAGGAACTTCCAGTTTGAGGCACCACATTTTAGGAAG
>NW_015175665.1:0-4962 GCF_001447785.1 Gekko japonicus | reverse complement strand
GTGCTTAAGACTACTGGTCATGCAAGCCAGAATTACAATACGTATGAAAATGGTATGTTTCACAATTATCATAATTAATATGAATATGGAACAATTCCTCATCTAAACAGTTTCTAACAACCCCCCCCCCCAAGCCTGATTTTCTTTCATTTTGTTCCATTTTCTTTCCTTATTGTAATCTTTGCCTCTGTTGGTTTCACTTTTACAAGGCAGCCTTCATTTTTCTAATGAGAGCACAGAGACAGCAGAGTGTTCTTTATGGGAGATGGGGAGGAGGCTCTGGGCTTTCTTGATTGTCTACAAACACAACAGAATTATGAAAACAAAGCAATAATAAAAGAAACAATAATGGCACAGAATCATATGAAACATCCAATAATGACACACAAATCTAGTGCACAGTCCAAGCTTTCACTTCATTCTGAATATGCTCAGACTCAGTGAAAAGAGATGTGACAGGCAAAGAGGTAACTTGTGGGGCGCCCCACCATTTACATCAAGAAATCCTTTTTTCCAAGGTACTGAAATATTAATATTTTTTGAGAACACTGTGAAAAATTGCCCTATCAGCACAATTCTCTGCTGTTGCAAAATCTGTTTGATGACTGAAGACCTTCTATGTCAGTTGCATATCCTCTGACTCTTACACGTGTGAACTTTGATCAAACTCTCTGAACTAGACTTCTGGGCTCCAGGGAAATGAATGATTGATTAAAATGGTATTCATTCATTTACAATATTTATACAACTTTCTGACAAGCGCTCAGATTCATATGCTGTTCCCTTTAATTTTGATAATGTAGTAAATGGGACTTTTGGGGTTGTATTTACATTCATTTTGAAATAAATGCACATCTCTAATACCAGTGACATTCAAGGGTAATGGGTGAGATCAACAACTGCCTGTACTGAAAAATTATCTGTTGTGGTGAGTTCAGGAAAGCTCCTATACTTTTATAATTCCTCAGAATGTGTAAAACGAGATCCTTCAGGGGGTCATTTTTGTGAAGAGAACAGATTTGTAGTTACCATCTGTGAAATTTAGGCAGTTTTCAATTATTTGTTCCTCATATATAATACACATTTTTAATTGCATTGTTCTCCAGTTTTGTAGTTTCTTTCTGTTGCATTATTTATTCATTTGATGGAGAAATAACACATTTTAGCTGGGTTCAAAGAAGGGGTCCAAAACACTACTAACAACTACAGTAGAAGCTCTTTTCTTTATTGATTGATCAAGACCAAGGAAAACATCTATTCCTAAGAAAGTTCAAGAAGCTGACCCAGTTACATTGTTCATATTTGGTACTGATAGCAAGTTTTACATCACAAGAAGACAGTAACACATAACCAGTCAATGCCAGCCTACTCAACACTGTACTAACTCTAAAGCAATAGAAAGGCAGTCTATACTTCTTCTTAACATACCGTTAAGAATACTACTACCATATCTATAGAGCTGCGGTGGCTCAAGTGGTTAAGACGCTGAACTGCAGGCTGTGGAAGGTCAGTAGTTCAGCAATTCGAGACCCGAGTTGCCGCATGACGGAGTAAGCTCCTGTCTCTAGTTCTAGCTCCTGCCAACCTAGCAGTTCAAAAGCAAGAAATTGCAAGTAGACAAATAGGTACCACTTCAGTGGGAAGGTAACAGTGTTCCATGCGCCTTGGTGTTTAGTCATGCCGGCGACATGACCACGGAAACTTCTTTGGACAGTGCTGGCTCTTCGGCTTTGAAACGGAGATGAGCACCGCAACCCTAGAGTCGGACTCGACTGGCTTTCGAGCAAGGGCACCTTTACCATATCTATGGTACACTATAAATGCACATGAACTGCTGACTACTATAGTTTAAGACAACAGGATCTTTATTAAAGGTTAGTTTGCATTAGCTTGCCCTATGAAGCCAGGAATGCAGACTTTTGGAGACTTCAGCAAAAAGCACAGATAACAGTGCTGTCTTATCCCTGGGTCAAATGTTCCCCTTAATTCTTTACTTGGCCTTCACTGACATGGCTACACTCTGACTCATTCATATTTCACCTTTTCCCGCTTCACATGTTATAGTATTGTATTGTATGTAGTATACAGTTTTCAGTGCATTGTTACAGTTTTATTCATGGTTGGTTGCTCTTATTGTACTATTTTTAATTGTATAATTTGCCTTGAGTCACAGTAAGAAAGGCAGGCTATGAATGAAGAAATTCTTAAATGCAAGCAGGGGTTCCTCAAGGATTTGCAGGTGGCATCTTATTTTCTTCTTTATCCCCTTCCCCACTGTTTCCTCTTTTCTCATCCCTGACAGTTAAGAACATAAGAACATAAGAGAAGCCAATGTTGGATCAGGCCAATGGCCCATTCCTACCTATAACCTGTGGCTAATAGTCATTGATGGACCTCTGCTCCATATGCTTATCTAATTCCCTCTTGAAGCCGTCCATGCTTGTAGCCACCGCCACCTCCTGTGGCAGTGAATTCCATGTGTTAATCACTCTTTGGGTGAAGAAGTACTTCCTTTTATCTGTTCTAACCCAACTGCTCAGCAATTTCATTGAGTGCCCACAAGTTCTTGGATTGTAAGAAAGGGAGAAAAGTACTTCTTTCTCAACCTGCTCTATCCCATGCATAATCTTATAAACCTCGATCATGTCACCCCTCAGCCGTCATTTATCCAAGCTAAAGAGCCCCAAGTGTTTTAACCTTTCTACCGGTGATGGACCTGGTGTCATCCATGGTGGCACTAGGACTCATCCAATATGTAACGGCCCCTACACACAATCCTCCCTGGTTCTCACCACCCTGAACAACTTCGTGTCACCTGCAAATTTAGCCACTTCACTGCTTACTCCAAATCATTAATGAACAAGTTAAAAAGCATTGGACCGAGTACTGATCCCTGTGGTACCCCACTGCTTCTACCCTCCACTGAGAAAATTTCCCATTTATACTCACTCTCTGTTTCCTATTAATTAGCCAGTTTTTGATCCACAAGAGGACGTGTCCATTTATCTTGTGACTACTGAGTTTACTTTTAAAAATCATTTTAAATACATTATTTGAATACATATTTACAACAATAAGCATTTGAAACATAAAGTAAGCAACAACAAGTGATAAGGATCAAATTGCATCAAAACACCTTCTACATTGGAGAAGAATTTTTCTAACTTTTAAATATTGACCAATAAACAAAGTAAGATAAATTGATTATTGTGCTACCTCTGCTAATGAAGTTATTTTGAGTGTTAGATTAGAACCTGAACTTTAGCAATAGGAGCTCTGTTTTTGTTACAGGAAGTAACTAGAAGAAAAGCCAAGAGGAATAAGCAGGATTAGTAGGGAGAAGTTTTGTGTCTGTCATGTATTGCAGCCATGGAAACCATGTGCATACAGATCTGGAGTAAGTTGTGATGGTGCTGGTTCGTTGTCTTTGAAGTGAGTCAGAAATTTTACACATAATAAATTGATCCCAAACTTTGTTTCTCCAGATGGTCATCATCAGAGGAGAAGCAGACTTCCAGGTTGTAGCTATCGCCAAACGGGCCACCACCAATAGTATTAAGGTAAGTTCATTAAAGCAGTATTGTGAGTCAGGTGCTTCTTGCAGTTGAAGTAAAATAACTTCTGGTTTAAGAGGGATCATTTGAGAGGTGATCTTGTTTATTTCCGCTATGACACTTTCCCAAAAGTCGTTGATGCGTGGGCAATCCCACCAGAAGTGGAAATAGCTTCCTTTGAGCCCACACTGTTTCCAACAGAGCTGATTGTAGTTGGGGTTAAGATGGTGTAAGCGATCAGGTGTGTAGTACCAGCGAGTAATCAATTTGTATGTTTGTAGGTGGATACTGAAGATCTTAAAGACTTTCTTTGAAGAGTTCCAACAAGTTTACCAAATAATGCCCTACCTGAAATCCAGATCTGAAATCATGGCTTTCTGGTAAGTGGAGATCATGTTCTATCAGGAGCTTATATAACTTACAAAGAGTCCTTTTGGTGGAGTCTGGAAAACTCTCCAGGATCAGTTCAAATGTTAAGTCTTTTAAATATGATATGCCTATCACCACTAAAGCTTCCGCGCTTAATTTGATAATATTGAAGCCATGAGATGGCGTGACCAATATGTTCTTCAAAGTAGGATTTTCTGTGAACCTTTCCATTTTTAGTTAGATGTTGAAGTCTAGTGATGCTCACATCTGACCATATCTTGAATGAGTTTGGTTCCATCCCTGGCAAGAACCACTGTTGAGATGTAAAAGTTGATAGTGGAGAGATCAGAGGAGCTATGCATTTCTGTCTGCGATCCCAATTTTTCAGCGTTGTGTATAAGAAGGGATTGTCGTGGAGGCTGGAAGTTTTGAGTGGTGCCAGAAGCCAAAAAATATCTTCTAGTTTGAATGGGAAGAGAGAGAAGAAGGGAAGAGATTGGATTTATACCCTGCCCTTCACTTGGAGTCTCAGAGTGGCTTACAAACTCCTTTCCCTTCCCCTCCCCAGGAGTCTCAGAGCGGCTTACAAACTCCTTTCCCTTCCCCTCCCCACAACAGGCACCCTGTGAGGTAGGTGGGGCTGAGAGAGCTCTGACAGAAACTGCTCTTTTTCATGAACAGCTGTGCCACTTAACCACTACAGCTGCATGATAATAAGTTTAGAAACGAGGCATATTAAGTCCTCCCAATGTCACCGGCTTGGAGAGGGAGCGCCTGTCTATACAAGATTTCTTGTAAATCCAGACAAAACGATGAATCTCTTTCTGCAAAGTATTCAGGTCTTTCTCTGGTATGAATATCGACAATGCTCTGGAAAAAAATAAAAAGCTCAGAAAAACAAAATATTTGATTAATTGAGTGTGATCCACTAAAGAGTGTTTAAGTGTGTTCCATTTTCACATCTTCAACAAAATTTTTATGAAAGTTACATGATAACAAGTTGCATAGACCAAGAGGAATTTGGACCCCAAGATGTCTC
>NW_015175664.1:1376-5305 GCF_001447785.1 Gekko japonicus | reverse complement strand
GGAGCATGTTTGAAGCCATAGGGAGGATGAGCCAGCAGTTTTGCTTCACTTCACAGGCAGTTGGCCACTCCTGATTTCCTCAACTGTCATTAGCTCTCTGGAGTCCCCTATTAACTTTTTTTTTTTACCAAATTTGAGCTCTGTAGCTGACCAGTCAGAGAGTGGGGAGTGCAAGGAGGCAGCAGCCTGGCAATCACATAGGAATCAATGGGGGAGCACATTTTACCCCTTTTGACCCCCTTAGGGGTCGAATTTCTAAAAATCCCTTCTTAGTGAGCATCTACGCCATGGTAGGAGCTCAAATTTGGTGTTTCTATGTCCAGTGGTTTCACTTGGGAGTTGATTTAACTGTGAGGGGACTTTCTTTTATACATCTATATATCTAATAGCCAAGTTGACCCCTCTGTGAGGATATCTAAATTCGCATGTTGGGGGCACTTGGGGGTCAGAGAGATTTTCCTGCACACTTGGAGCAGTCCCCAGGGGTGCAGAAAAATCTAAAAAGTTGAAAAACGTATACGGGGGGATACTTAAATCTCCCCAAAAGTAAAAGTGTTCCCTGCACATGTGCAGAGAGTGCTCTGGCAACTGTCTTGCCCTCACCGCTGCCCCTGGGGGGGAGGGAAGAAGGCTTGGCAGGCCGTTGGCGGGGGGAGCGCTTGGGGGAGGTAGAAGGCTGGTGGGCTCGGTGGCTGGGAGCCACACGGCCCTTGATGCCAGTGCTGGGAGGGTGGGGAAGAAGGCTCACCTACAGCTGCTTCCTCTTCCTCCATGTGGAGCTCCCCCCACGAGTATCACGGGACCCCTTTCTTGTATATATATAAGATAGAAGGGATCATGGGTGTGAGATGCCAAAGTCTCTCTGTTTCCTTGCTGTGCTCCATTCTTCGTGTACATTTCTCTGAGCTTGGTTCACTTCAGGTTTAGCAGTTAGGCTAGAAGGAAAGGGCTTCAGATTGTAGACTGCAGCAAATTAAAGTGATAGGGAGGAAGAGGGAAAGACCCTGTTAGGTGGGCAGCAGCAAGTGAGCAAGACATGGCAAAGTTTGTTCTCCTCTGCTTACAGATACTTAAGGCCTGAACATGCTCAGAGGCAGGAGTCAAAAGACTCTTGTCCTTTGTCTTGAGTCTGAGGTGGTAATGGGAGAAGCTTTAGCACCCCTCACTCATGTTTCTTTTGATGTAAAACAGATTCCTCACCTCTTTCTTACATGTGAACAGGCAGTCACATGAATCAGTATAAATGACTGTTCCAGAGGTCATTTCGGGGGGGATTGCGGGGGATCGCAGTTCCCCCGGGTGAGGTGCAGGGGGTGGGGCACATGATGAAGCCCCGCCCCCTGCTTCCAGCCCTCATTCAGCCAGGAGGAGGCAGGAGAAGAGGGAGGGTAAGTTGCTTCCTCCCCGCCTCTCCCCACCCCTGCCTGCCTCGGGCCAGGGAGGGACTTGGTGGGGCTTCCTCGCACTCCCGCCGGCCTTGCAGGTCCACCGCCGGGCCCCTGATGTCAGGGGGTGTGGCATATGCTAATGAGTTATGCTAATGAGTTCCCCTAGCTCTTTTTCTATGAAATGACCCCTGGACTGTTCCATCTTGTCTCTGTACACCTTAGCCATCATTCTGTTTTTCACATGACAGCCAGGCCAGTACCTCTGGGAGATGGGTCCCATTCAGTACTGAGGGCCTTATTTTCTCAAGACTTGAGTCCAGCACTGGGAAAACGTGCCCCCCCACACACACCTGGTCACAATAAAATGCACCCATCACACCATGGATACTTCCCCTGAACACATGGAAACAGGTTGCATCCATTTCTTTCTTTTTTTGAAAGATTTTATTCCCTCTCCTAAAAAGGAGAGATATTTCATTTAAATTCAAGAAAAAAAAAGGGTGGGTATATAGCGGGATAAAGAAAAGAATGAGTGGTGTTATTATATTAGTAAAATTAGTCTGTTAGTAATCAAAACTCTGAGTCCATAATGTCCATGTTCAGACGTCTTTCTGCCGGTCAATATTAAACAAAGTGTTTAATTTATTAGTAATGTCTTTCTGAGAAGCTTTTCTTCCAAAGTATAATCCGATATTAAAAAAAAAGTTTTTAAACTTTGGGGTCTTTTCCTTTTTTGTCCCTCAAATTATATTTTAGTCCAGTCGCTCCTTGATCTTCCTCATCCTTTACCTCTCCCTCTGAGCTGCTGTCTTCCACGCTTAATGTTGACATCCACTTGGCCAGCTCTGCTCCTTCTTCTTTACTGGCGTGCCTTTTCAAAAATTCTTGAGCTTTAAAGATAGAGTCAATTTTTTCCCTTTTATCTTTAAACTTGAACATCAGCCCTTCGGGTATCAGCCATTTATATCCCGTTTGGTGTTTTTGTAAGAAAATGGTCAAACCTTTATATTCCTTTCTCTTCATTCTGATTTCAAACGGAACATCTTTCAAAATTCTAATTGGTTGATCTCCAATTTTCAAAGGTGTCGCTGATGTAATCCTCAAAATTTGGTCCCTGAGATGCTGTTTTGTAAATTTCACAACCACTTCAGCTGGCAGCTTGTTTTTTCTTGTATAGTTGGAATAGACCAAATCCGAGGCAGAGGCAGGTCCAGGCCCACTGCTTCAAGCCACCTCTGGCAACAGATAAGCAGTTTGACCTGTCCAAGAAGAGAGATGGGTACCAATTGGCTGCCGAACTAACGTTCCTCATGAATTTTGACCAGTTTGTGATTCACGAAGCAATGTTTGCGAACTGAAGAACCACCAAACAAAGTTTGATGCAATTTGTGGTGGTTCATGAAGAGCAGGAACTGCTCCTCACAAAGAACAGCTGGGAGCCATTTAAACCACTGCTTTCTGTACCCCGTGAAAAGCTGTGGGAAGCAGAAAACAGGAGTTTAAATAGCTCTGAGCCTGAGGCTGGTTGCCCAAGAAAGTCCATTTAAACAAATGAGTCATGCAGAGCAGGCTGCCCCTATGGCTCAGCCGTTTAGACTGGAAAAAAGCTGAGCTGCAGAGATAGCCTGCTTCCACAACTCAGCTATTTAAAGGGGATTTCTCGGGCAGCCAGCCCCTGGAGCTAGCCACCCAAGAAAGCCCCTTTAAAAAGCTCAGCCACAGCAAGCAGGCTGCCCCCACAGCTCAGTGGTTTAGATCGGAAACAGTAGAACCATGGGGACAGCCAGCTGCTGTGGCTCAGCTGTTTAAAAGGGCTTTCTAGGGGAACCAACATTGCCTAAGAAAGCCCCTGGGGCTAGCTGCCTGAGAAAGCCCCTTTAAACAGCTGATCCACGGGAAAGCCCGGGAAAGCCCCTTTAAAGAGCTGAACCACCCGGAGCAAACTACTCTGCAGGGCTCAGCTGTTTAAAGGGGCTTTCTTGGACAGCCAGCCTCTTGAACAAGCGGCATCAAAACATCCTAAATAAATAAATGTTGCTGTATCGATATAGTATCCTGACAATTCAATATGTGTAGTATATGCCAACTCTCATTCAGTTTTTTTTAAAAATTCTTCAGCACCCTCTTACACCTCTCTTCTTGCTGCTTCAAGGCCTCTGTGGTACTTTTGAAATGTCAGTGGTTCTCAAATGAGGGAAGAGCGAATGAGGTGGCTTTTAAGCAGACAGCTGTGGACCTTTTACAACCATAGGGGAGAAGACGGTTGGCTGAAACAAAGCTCCTTCCTTCAGAATACCCTCATTTTATCATTATTATTTTTTTAAAAATCCCTGGGACATGGACACTACACAGCAAGGATAAAAATACCTGGTATTGTAAAGAGGATGCTAACAAATACCGACAATTTGAGGCCTTGTCTGAAGGGGGGAAAAATATAGCCTTTCATTTCTACAGGAAGCTTTTCTCTGTGATTTAATATTGCTTGAACACTAACAGGCTTTAGCATCTCTTGCTTGCATGAGGAAAGGTTTGGGGAAAGAG
>NW_015175664.1:0-1299 GCF_001447785.1 Gekko japonicus | reverse complement strand
TGCAGTCACACACACTAAATAATTCACTTTCAATCCACTTTCGGTGCACTTTGCAACTGGGGCCCCTGCCACACGACAGGGAAAACACAGGGAAAAGTGCGGCTTTTAAAAGCCGCACCAAAGTTGAGACACCACGGTGAGATCCCACGGATCCCCTGAGCCGTGGCATGTCGCTCCCCGGCACAATCAGATGCCAGGAAGGAAGAGTCGGATGGGAGGGGGAGGCTGCCAAACTGCGCATGCTCGAGCATGCGCAGTATGGCTGGGGGCCGGGATGCGCTGGTGCGAGGACCGCGCCAGCGATCCCACAGCCCGGCTTGAGGCGCTCTATCCGATGAACCACCAAGGTAGGTGGTTCTTTTTTAGTGCGGGTTTTTGGGCGGGAGGGACGGATCGGGGACGGGCAGGCAACGATTCCCAGATGTTGCTGTGGGATCGCGCCCGTTTGCTCCGCCCCCGTTCTGTCCTGCTCCCAGCCCAAAACCCCTTGTGTGATTACAGGGCCTGGATTTTACTGTGTGAACTGGCAGAATCCAGTTGGAAAGTGGATTGAAAGTGGATTATTTAGTGTGTTGTGACTGCAGCCTATGTCACCCTTTTCTCCTTGGAGGAACTTGTGGGATAAAAATGTATAGATAGGATGGATGAAACTGGCACTGGAGTATAATTACATTAGGACTGTGATCACACCCACAAAATAATTCACTTTCAGTCCACTTTCAATGCACTTTCCAAATGGATTTTGCCATTTCCCAGAGTAAAATCCAGTTGGGAAGTGCATTGAAAGCGGATTGAAAGTGGATTATTTGGTGTGTGTGATCACAGCCTAAGACACATCATATCCGTTGTATTCTCTTTTACTCACATAAAAAAAATATTATTACTTCAAATAAATCCTGCCTTTCTCCAAAATGAATTTACATAATTTTCCTCTCCTCCATTTTATCTTCACAGCAACCCTGTATTAGGTTAGGCTGAGAGTGTGTGACCCACCAAAGGTCACCCAGCAGACTTGGTGGCAGAGTAGGGATTCAAACCTGGGTCTCCCACATCCTAGCCCTACCCTTGAACTACTATATAACACTGGCTCTCAACTGAAAATGGGAGGTTACACACTGTTTTGAACATGCATAAGCAATACCCCTTTCCTGCTTTTCTGGATATAAATGTATGGAATCTGTTCTGGTTTAAGATCTAGATCCACCTCTCAAGCCCTGTTCTCTGTGCTCCTACCAGCAGAGGTCAGGCAGATAGCACATAGGGTTGCCATCTCCAGTTTGCAAAATTCCTAGAGATTTG
>NW_015175663.1:4866-6007 GCF_001447785.1 Gekko japonicus | reverse complement strand
CGAAGGGTTTCCTGCGCACCTTCAAACAAAGTAAACGTTCTGTTAGAGAGTACACTACAGAGTTCCATAATCAGGCGGCCAAACTGAGGGACTGCCCAGATCACATTTTGGCTGAAATGTATCTCCTGGGACTCAACCCGGACATACGCGAGACAGTCCTCCGCTCAGTGGATCCCATCTCACTCATGGCCTGGGTCCAGAAGGCTGAGAACGCGGAAGGCAGACTGCAGACCATCCGCCTAGATCTCGCGTACGGGGGGGGACGGCCGTCCCAAACTTCGGCGGCTAAACCGAAACCGACTCGCCTGTCGGATGCCGCTCGGGAACTGCGCATGAAGTTCTGCGCATGAAGCTCTGTCTACGTTGCGGGGAAAAGGGGCACTTCGCCGCGGAATGCACCGGGTCGACTCCTAAAGCCAAGCAAGCGACACCTAAACCACAGACTACTACGCTTCCGAAGAAGGGCACAGCGAAACCACGATTCTCCAAGGCGCTACAGGCTGCGCCCGAAGAAGCCCAGGAAGATTCTCCCGCCTCTGACACTGAACCGGCGGAAAACGAGCGAGTCCTGTTGTGAGTGGCGCACAGCAACAGGGCTCCCCTGCAGAGGCGCCTATTGTGGTGAGAGAACCCCCCTCCCTATTTTTCGTGACTGTGTCCCTCATGAACCCTATCCTGGGCACCCATGTACGGGTGAAAGCCTTAGTGGATTCCGGGTGCGGGAGGGACCTGATCAGCCCCAATGTTGTGGCGGGGCTGGAGGCGGGGATCAAACCATTGAAGTCTCCGATCATATTCACCCAGATGGATGGGGCGCCAATGAAGCCCTGCTTACACGAGTCCATGCCCTTGCGATTGGGAGTAAACGACCACTGGGAAGAACGCCCTTTTATTGTTACACCGGACTCACAGTTTGCTTTAGTGTTGGGGGCTCCCTGGTTGTTTTCCCATAACCCATACATCTTATGGGATGAGGGGAAAGTGGACTTTGTATCCCCGAAATGTGTTTCTCATTCATGGGTGGAGGCGTGGGGTGCAGCTCCATCAATGACATTCCCTTGCGGGGTCCTAACGCCAGAGGAGCTGCATTCCCTTCCCCCGGAATATCATGATTTAGCCGAGGTGTTTGGAGAAATTGAAG
>NW_015175663.1:4314-4464 GCF_001447785.1 Gekko japonicus | reverse complement strand
TACCTTGTTATGCCCTTCCGTCTTCAGGGGGCTCCTGGGGTCTTCATGAACTTAATTAACGAGGTCTTACATGAGTTCCTGTTCAAAGGGGTCGTTATTTACCTTGATGATGTGTTGCTGTACTCTCAGGACCTCCCTTCTCATGTCAAA
>NW_015175663.1:0-1818 GCF_001447785.1 Gekko japonicus | reverse complement strand
ACATTTCCGTGGTCATGTGGCCGGCACACGGAACACTGTTACCTTCCCATCGAAGTGGTACCTATTTATCTACTTGCAGTTTCTTGCTTTTGAACTGCTAGGTTGGCAGGAGCTGGAACTAGAGACGGGAGCTCACTCCGTCATGCGGCACTTGGGTCTCAAACTGCTGAGCTACCGACCTTCCACAGCCTGCAGTTCAGCGTCTTAACCACTTGAGACACCACAGCTCCTCTATTATTATCAAGTTAAAACCTGTTAAAACAATCATAATGCAAGCCATTTCGAATGGCGCTTAAATTAGACCAATTGGATCCTAAATCACCCCCCCCCCCCCCCAACGGGGAAAGAAGAGCCAGGCTAGGGGGAGACTGTTCCCGTCCTCAACTGTAGGCCTAGTGGAACATCTCCATCTTGCAGCCTGAAGAATTGCATTAGGTCCCGCAGGGCACGGATGTCACTCAGCAGGGAGTTCCACCAAGGTCGGAGCCAGGGCTGAAAAGGCCCTGGCTCCGGTTGAGAGCACCCGGATATTTTTCGGGCCAGGGATCACCGGCGTGTTTTTCCTCACCAGAGCGCAATGCTCTCCGGGGAGAGGCGGTCTTGTAGATACACTGGTCCCAGACCATTTAGGGGCCTTGAAGGTTAACACCAGAACCTTGGACTTGATCCAGTATCCAACCTGGAGCCAGTACAGCGGGTGGAGCACTGGTTGAATGTGTGCTGTCTGTGACTCCGGCAGGGCTCTTTTTGTAGCAGAAACTCTTTTGCATATTAGGCGACACACCCCTACTGTAGCCAATCCTCCAAGAGCTTACAGAGCTCTTCTTACCAGGGCTACTGTAAGCTCTTGGAGGATTGGCTACATTAGGGGTGTGTCACCTAGTATGCAAAGGAGTTCCTGCTACAAAAGAGCCCTGAAATAATAATAATAATAATAATAAAAATTTAGAAATTTTTTAAAAATCAAGGGACCGCCCCAATAAAACCTGTTGAAATGCTTCTAAGTATATGAACAGCTGCTTTAATAACCAACTAAGAACCATCACGGCCAACCGGTGAGGTCGGCTTTAAAATGGGTTCGTGACAATCCACCATCATAGCCCATCGGTGAGTTTGTTAAAATGTGATATTGCCAATTTACCATGTGGTGTCACTTTAATAATTTGTCCGCTTGGTATTCTATTTATTTATGTATTTATTTTATTCTAAAGAACCTTACCTTGAAGAGTGCCCAGTACCTCTCCTTCCTTTATAGAAACTGGGTCCCTCCCCTAAAGCCCCAGACAAGCTCACAGAAATGTGCATTGGCTTCTTTTTACAACATGATGTATGCACATATGTGTAGGCTGTATGCCCCCTCGCCAAAATGCGCATTGGCTCCTTTTTATGCCATGATGTATGCACATACATGTAGGCTGTATGCCCACTCGCCATAGTGTGAAGAGGCTCCAGTGGCCCGATGTACCTATATGGAAGTGAGTTTTGGCTGCAGGTGTAGGCTGTATGCCCACTCGCCATAATGTGAAGAGGCTCCAGTGGCACCGATGTACCTATATGGAAGTAAGGCTGGGCGATTGCTGTATGCCCACTCGCCATAATGTGAAGAGGCTCCAGTGGAACCGATGTACCTATATGGAAGTAAGGCTGGGCTGCCAGGTCAAGAAGTAGATTCATTCCACCCAAGCTCCTGGTCAGAACAGCCGTCGACCTCCGAAGTCCTGCTGATCCTCTGATGGGTTCTACCCAACCGGAAGTGTCCGCCTGATTTCCTACCGCTGTGACTACACCACTGCATCCCAGCCGGCACCTCCCCTGCCT
>NW_015175662.1:1471-6007 GCF_001447785.1 Gekko japonicus | reverse complement strand
GGGATGGGAATGTGGAGACATTAAGCCACATAATTTTTGATTGCAAAATCTGTATGCAGATTCAGGAGTCATTGGTTGATCCAGTACTTTCTAGTTTCCCAGGGAAAGATTTAAAAGTCTCCTCAAGAAAATCTTTGCTGATAGAAACAGAGATGTCACTTTTAAAATTGCTAAGTACGGCTGGCTGGCAATTAAGCTGAGGAAAATATGGATAACTCATGCTAGTTAATATCATAGAGATGGTTTTATGAGTGATTCAAGTTACATCACTTAATATTTTAGGTAATATAAGAGGTTTATTTATGTATTTTAGAAATATTTTATTTATGTATAGGGAACTGAAATGTTCTAAGTTTCAGGTATAAATGTAATTTGGTGTAGATTTCACATAATGCGCAGTTTTAAAAACGTCAGTGTGGGAATTTCACTACTGCAGAAATGGTCATAAGAACATAAGAAGAACATAAGAGACGCCAATGTTGGATCAGGCCAAAGGCCCATCCAGTCCAACACTCTGTGTCACACAGTGGCCAGAAATACCAGTGCCATCAGGAGGTCCAGCAGTGGGGCCGGGACATTAGAAGCCCTCCCACTGTTGACCCCCCCCAAGCACCAAGAAGACAGAGCATCACTTGCCCCAGAGCCCCTACCTATACCTTGTGGCTAATATCCACTGATGGACCTCTGTTCTGAGGGGATAATAATACGGACCTTGATAGACCAATGGTCTGATTCAGTATAAGGCATGTTCATGTGTAGTTTGGTGTCGTGGTTAAGTGCGCGGACTCTAATCTGGGAGAACCGGGTTTGATTCCCCACTCCTCCACTTGCAGCTGCTGGGTGACCTTGGGTCAATCACAAGTTCTCTCAGAGCTGTTCTCTCAAGGGCAGTCCTCAAAAGAGCTCTCTCAGCCCCCGACTACCTCACAGGTTGCCTGTTGTGGGGAGGGGAAGGGAAAGGAGTTTGTCAGCCGCTCTGAGACTCTGTGTGAAGGGCAGGGTATAAATCCAATCTCTTCTTCTTCCATATCACTTAATATTTTAGGTTATATAAGTGGTTTATTTACGCATTTTACAAATATTATATATTATGTACAGGGAACTGAAATGTTCTAAGTTTTGGGTATAAATGTGTTTACTGCACTGCTGGTCAATGGGCCGTAACAATAAATTTGAGGTATGAATGTGCGTTACTTGTGTTACTGTGTTCTGGTCAACGGCCGTAATAATAAATGTCAGTTTCAATGGTAACAAAAAGGCATAAGGGCGAGGATGCTGCACAGCTAAAGTCACACACACACACACACACACCCCGTGATTTACAATGCGTTTGGGCTGCTGACTCGACTGGAGGCCTATGCGCCTGCCTTTCTGGATGCTCAGTTTCCTGCATGGCAGGGCTCCCTTAATGATGTTGACACTGTGGCTTTCGGATTAGCATCTCGGCTCCGGCACCTCGTTATGACCAAGCGGGGAATCTCACACTTTGTGCAACTGGGTCAGCTCCGGCCGGGACTAAGTTCACGAGGACGTGCCGAGAAAACAAAGCTAGGCCCGAAGCTCTTATTTGGGTGGCAGGGCCAGGGTGTGGATAGGGGGCAGTCGCCGGCTTCCTGCATCCCTCGAGGGCCAAGCTCTTTTTCCGGGCTTGTTGCCTGCTCTCCATTCCGAAGAACGATCCCTTATTTATTCCTTTGAGGAATGCAGAACAGGAGAGTTGCCCTGTCACTGCAAAAAGAAACATCGACTGAGTATTGGGAGAGCCAGTTTGGTGTAGTTGGTTAGGAGCGCGGACTCTAATCCGTGAGGAAACGGGTTTGATTCCCCACGCCTCCACATGCAGCTGCTGGGGTGACCTTGGGTCAGTCACAAGTTCTTTCAGAGCTGTTGTCTCAAGAGCAGTCCTCGAGAGAGCTCTCTCAGCCCCACCTACCTCCCAGGGTGTCTGTTGTGGGGAGGGGGAGGGGAAGGGGAAGGAGATTGTAAGCCGCTCTGAGACTCCTTCCGATAGTGAAGGGCGAGGTATAAATCCAATCCCTTCCTCTCTTCTCTCTACATGTTGAGACTTTCAGTGGGCAGCCGTATTGGTTTGCCGTGTTGGTAAAAAAGACAGTTTCAAGTCCAGTAGCATCTTAGAGACTGACATGATTTTCAGGGGATAAGCTTTTGAGAGTCTGATGAAAGCTCTCAAAAGGTTATACTCAATGGTTGTCAATCTCCAGGTGGGGGCTGGAGACCTCCCAGAATTATAACTCATCTCCAGACTACATAAATCTCCATTAATTACTCTCAATGTCCCACAGTTAAGGAGGATACATTTACACACCAATCTCTGATTCGGATATATTTATTTCCTTCACTGAATTGAACCCAAGCAAATGGTGACCATATAAACTAAGCTTGTCATTCCAGCTTGGTCCTTGCCTCTGTTCAACAACCTTTATTATATGCTAATTTGCTGCTCACCCTCGACCTATATGTATGGACCGGGAACCCCTCGTCGGTCCCAGGCCCCTCGGCTCCCAGGGCCCCCGAGACCGAACCCATCGCTACCCCGGAGCCCCGACGCTCGACGCGCCCCAAGAAGCCACCCGCCTACTTGAAGGACTTCGTCTGTGGGTGCCTTCTGAACCAAGGGGGGAGGGGTGTAATGTATTCAGCCTGACATGCCCGGACTTGCCCGGGCTGGCCAGGCACAACTCTTCAATAGCTTCATGTCCAAAGACAATGGGTCCGTAGGATCCTAGCCGGCCCAATCAAAGGGCCAGCTTCTCAGCCGGGAGACCAATGGTCGCCCGGTTACTGTAAATAGCCTATCGGGAGTAGGGGGTGTGTTTAGGTGTACTTGGTGGCGGGTTTTCTGAACCTATATAACCAGCCTGCGAGCTGGTCCCTTCGTCTTTGTCCTGAACTACATAAAGGTATGCTTAGCTGAAATCACTCTCCGTCTGCATACTTTTCATGATGTCACTTCTGGGTGCTGTCATTGTGGCACGCCAGAAGAGCTCAACGAAGGATCGGGAGCAATGTTCCCTCTAAGCTGTGGAGTCGTGTGAGCAAAAATTCTGCTTTGTGAGCTACTGGCATTAAAGTTGCGAGCGAGCGATCTGGCTCCTGAGTAAATGGTGGGTTAGCTAGAGACCTCCTCAAGCAGACTCCTCGCAAAGTCCGATGTACTTTGCATTCTTCATACTATTCATATCTAACTCCTACAACAGTGACGTCATCGTGTGTCTGACATTGGGCGTGACGCTCTAGGTTTTGGGCAAGACTCTATGGTTTTGAGGCCCAAAAAACCCATAGAGTTTTGCCCAAAACCTAGAGCGTCACCCCCCAACATCGGAAATATGATGATGTCACTTCTGGGTGCTGTCATTGTGGCACGCCAGAAGAGCTCAAGGAAGGATCGGGGGAGTCCCCCCCGGGCGGTAGCCATGTAGGACCCGACAACCACACTGCTTTGGAAGGTGGACTGCGTAGCGTTATACCCTACCAAGGTCCCTCCCCTCCCGAAGCCCCACCCTCTCAGGCTCCGCCCTCAAATCTCCCGGAGCTGGCCACCCTACTTGTACTCTGAAAAACTCTAAGGTTCTCTAAGGCTGCTCCTGGACTTTAATATAGCTGAATACCTTACGGCACAGTCCAATCGACTTCTTAACGCATATCAGACGTTGTTCCCTTACTTTCTCACAATGCCCACCTTACTCTGGAGCCCTTCTGGTGGCTCTGGACTTGTGCACAGCAAGACCCTGGGGGGGGGGGAACCACGAGTCAAGATTAAGCCAGGATGTCTTTTTTTTTTTAAAGATTAAACTGTTTATTGAAGATTAAAATAAAATACGATGCAGCCCTTAGTAAGGCATGAATGAAAAACAATTACAAAACGATCCTCAAGGATTGCCCTGACAAGTTATCTGCTGATTTCGAGCTTATCATTCAAATAATTAAAAACAGAAATAAATGGAGTTCAAGCCAGGATGTCTTCCTTCAGACATCATCCCCAAATCAATATTCATACTTTCAGTGATCAATAAATGGGTCTTCTTGGTTTGACAAACTCTAGCTAACCAGAGTTAGTGAGTGGAACTGCGTTCGGATGATTACACAAACCATAAGTCCTCTAATTAAAACCTGGGTTCACATGACATGTGAACTGATCCAACGGTCGTCGGATCGGGAGAAAAGACGGGCCAAGATACCCATTCCTGTGCGTGCATGTGTGTTGTGTGATTTAATTTGATCCCTGTCTGTCAAGGGGTGTCACAAAAAAGATATGCAGAGAGACGTTTTGTGGTGTCCTGCCCTTGGACTGGGGAGATGGGGGGGTGTCAACTCTTGCTCTGCCTCAAACCTAACTGGATGACCCTGGGCAAGTCCTTTGTTCTCAGCTAAAACCTACCTGGCAGGGTTGGTGTAAGGCTAAAATGGAGGAGGAACGAACAACATATGCTGCCGTCAGCTCCTTGGAGGAAAGTCAGGATTAAAATGTAGCGGAAGGAAGGAAGGAAGGAAGGAAGGAAGGAAGGAAGGGAGGGA
>NW_015175662.1:0-1199 GCF_001447785.1 Gekko japonicus | reverse complement strand
GGACTTTGGGGGGGGGGGAGCACTGTGTTTCTGAGGCCACCATGCCTTGCCCCATGCTTGGCTGCTTATGCATGCTGATATTAAAGAATTAGTGTTGTCTTCAAGCTAGTTGACAATCACATAGGAGAAGTGCCTGGTTCCACAACTTTGTTTTCATACAGTCCTGCGTCCCAGATAGGGAGAGCAGGATCCTAATCATAGTGAGTGGGAACTCTGCAAATGCATAGTCATAAAGGTGGATAGGATATTTCTTGGAGCTTCCCCCAGAGACCCCTGACTCTTGCACCTCATAATCCTTTTGCCTTCAGATGCCAGAAGTAAATATAACACTCAGGGCCGGCCCCAGCTTATTTTGCACCCTAGGCGAGGACCCCTTCTGGCGTGCCCCCACCATGCGCCCACCAATTTTCAAAAATAAATGCATTTTAGGAAGAATGAAAAACACAAATATTCAACAAACTCCCAGAGTACAGGCCGGGTGCAGCTTGGAGCCCCTATGGGCCAGCCCGCTCTAGGCGATCGCCTAGTTCGCCTAGTGAGTGGGCCGGCCCTGCCAAGACGCCAGCTGTTCAAACGTCTCCGGAAGGGATTTCTCCATTTGATTGCGGCTGACGAGAAAATCACCATCCCCTCTTTTTATTGAATATGATTCCAAAAGGTTACGTAAAACAAGATACATATCTATTAGTATATATTACAACAGCAGCGCAGATATTAGTGGCTAAAAAGGGGAAGACAGACAAATTACCCTCAAAGGAAGACTTAATATTAAAACTTTTAGAACTAGCACAAATGAATAGCTGGAGTTTGATACTCCAAGGTAAAGACTTTAAATTACGAAATAATAGATGGCTAAGGGTATACAATTGGATCAATTGTGAAACAGACTAATAATCAAATTAAGAAGTAATTTGATTGAGCAACTCTAACAATCTATGTAATTGATGAAAAGGGATGTTTGTAATTTTTGTTTGTGGAAAATATGGAAAATAAAAAAAAGCCCTGGGTGTAGCAATTAGAGTTTCAAACTAGGATCTAGCCAGTCACACACACTCTCAGTCTAACCTACCTCACAAGGTTGTTGTTGTGAGGATAAGATGGAGAGGAGGAGAACAACAACGTAAGCCACTTTAGGGAGACATGTGGCGTATAAGGGAGGTGAAATAAATAAATAAAATGTGTTGTCGAAGGCTTTCACG
>NW_015175661.1:5426-6122 GCF_001447785.1 Gekko japonicus | reverse complement strand
CACACAGCTCCCAACCTGAAGCAGCTACTGAGGTAAGAAGCTAAGGACAGCACTAAACCCTGAAGCTGCCTAATACTGAATCAGACCCTTGGTCCATCAAGGTCAGTACCGCCTACTCTATGAGATCCTATGAGATGGCAGTTAAAGCTACAAAGAAGGATTTCTATGCAGCCACGATTGCATCCGCTAGCTCACGCCCAGCCCAATTATTTAGAACGATTCGGGCGATAACAACTCTGCCACAGGGCAGACCAAATTGTAGAGAATTGGATATTGGCTGTGAGGCATTTGCGAGCTATTTTGCAGATAAAGTCTTGGTGCTCCAGGCGATAACAACTCTGCCACAGGGCAGACCAAATTATAGATAATTGGATATTGGCTGTGAGGCGTCTGTGAGCTATTTTGCAAATAAAGTCTTGGCGCTTTGTCTTTGATTCCGGCTTTGGATTCCTTCAGCCTGCTCGGACTAGAGGAAGTCGACAGGTTGCTTAGGACTGTACGCCCAACCACATGCAACCTTGACCCGTCCCCTTCCTGGCTGATTAAGGCTGGCCACGAGGGGTTCCGTGGTGCCCTTAGGGAGATTATCAACAACTCCCTCATGGAGGGACGATTTCCGGGGGCACTCAAGGAAGTGATGGTCCGCCCTCTCTTGAAAAAGCCATCTCTGGATCCGGCCGAATTGGCCAACTATCA
>NW_015175661.1:5097-5303 GCF_001447785.1 Gekko japonicus | reverse complement strand
GTCCGGCTTCCGCCTGGGACATGGGACAGAGACTGCGCTGGTTGCCCTGACAACCTCCGGAGGCATCTGGATCGGGGCGGTGTGGCAGTGTTGCTGTTGCTCGATCTGTCGGCCACTTTTGAGATGGTCGACCATCAACTACTAACCCACAGCCTCGCCGACGTGGGGATACAGGGGCTTGCCTTACAGTAGCTAGTTTCCTTTCT
>NW_015175661.1:0-2333 GCF_001447785.1 Gekko japonicus | reverse complement strand
CCTTGGTCACATTGATTGATTCTGATTCACCCAGTGGGGGGGTGTACAATTAAATTTCTTGATGTTAGTGACTGAGCCAGTGTGGTATAGTGCTTACAGTGTTGGACTTGTGGCACTCAGAGCCCTCTCTGTGGGCACGTGTGCCATCGCCCCAGCCAGGCCCAGACCATCACTAAAGTGTCGAATTCTCTGCCAAATAATTTTAAGTAAATGAAAGCATTTGGGATTGCTTTCCTTACTTTGTTTGGATTATCTTAAGTTAATGTAGGAGTTGTTTTTTCTAAAGTAAAACCTCAGTATTCAGGTTAAATTGCCGTGTTGGCACTTTGCGATAAATAAGTGGGTTTGGGGACGCAGTTTGGGCACTCGGTCTCTGAAAGATTCACCATCACTGGACTAGGACCTGGGAGATGCAGGTTCAAATCTTCACTCTGTCATAGAATCTTACTGCATGATCTTGGACAATTCACTTCCTGTCATTTAACTTTCATCTAACTGAGGAGGGAAGAACCATGTATGCCCGCTGCACCAGAACAGGAAGGACTGGATTTACATACATATGTGCCATCAAGTTGCAACCAACTTCTGCTGACCTGAGCAAGGGACATTCAAGGCAAATGAGAAGCAGAGGAGATTTGACATTGTCTTCTTCTGCAGCGTGTTCCTTGGTGGTCTCCCATCCAAGTACCAACCCAGCTTAGTTTATGAGATGTGAGAAGATCAGGCTATAACAGGCCACCTTCCCTCTCAAGGGCAGGATTATAATGCACTGAATAAATAGTTCTTAAAATTCAAAAGTTTCTGTAATCTTTTCTAACATTATCCACTTCTCAGTTCTCCTTCACAATAAATGTAAGGCCACCTTATATCTGTTCCCACACACAATTTGTACATTACAGGCAGCTGGGCCATGTGTATGGTCTGTCCTCTCCTGGCAAAAACCATTGTTCACAATCAATGCACTTTCTCTGTTAAAGAAGTTGCCGTATAAGCTACTTGCAAGCACCCAGCTGTCTTTTAATATTTATTGACAACTAAAGTGTGTTGTTGACATAGACATCGGCAAGACATAAATGCAAGAAAAGCAATCTTCTTTTTAAAAGGAAAAAAAAGCCTTGCATTTTGTGGCAACTAAAATGCTTGTTTTTGCTTCTTCCCCTCCCTCTCTCTAATTTTAGTGAAAACTGTTGTGCCCCTGGCCAGGAACGTAAGCAATGTGGTTATATTTTCAAGAAAGGGGCAGGCGGGAGCAGATTCTGAATGCGTCTGAGTGGGGGGAGACCAAAGCTCAGCACCTATCTGTAATTAGGACAGGCCGAGGGGATGGGGCATGAAGAATAGTCAGCCTCCTCTCCAGAGACCCCTTAGAGGTACAACTCAAATGGTTTCCGTCAGTTTCTGGAATACACCGTCCCAAAGATGGAACTACGCATTAACATGAAGGCTGCTTTCAAATTAGTTGACTTAGCACAGAAAGATTTTTTTTCTTGTTTTATGGCTGACCTTTGTTTTTTAATGCAAAGGAGAATTGAACACATAATGTTAACAGGGCTCTTTTTGTAGAAAAAGCCCAGCAGGAACTCATTAGCATAATAGGCCACACCCAACAGCAGGAACTCATTAGCATATTGGGCCACACCCCTGACAGCACAGCTCATTAGCACATTAGGCCGCACCCCCATGTTACCAGAAGTGTGCTCATCCAGCCACACCCATCTTTTGCTTGTTATTCTGTTTACCTTGTTTGTTGTCAAAACCCAAGGCTTTTTTGTAGCAGGAACTCCTTTGCATGTTAGGCCACACACCCCTAATGTAGCCAATCCTAATGAGTTTCTGTTGTTGGGTGTGGCCTATTATGCTAATGAGTTCCTGCTGGGTGTGGCCAACTTGGGAGCCAGCCAGAACTCCGTTCCTGTGCGTTCTGGCCCAAAAATAGCCCTGATGTTAGAAAAGATTACATAAAGCTGTCCTTTACCAAGTCACACCAGTGTTCTGTCAAGGTCATTACTGTCTACTCTGAATGGCAGCAGCTCTCCAGGGTCTTAGTCAGAGAGCTTTCATATTACCCACTGCCTGATTCTTTTAAGTGGAGATGGTGGGGATTGAACCTGAGACTTCCTGCATGCAAAGCGTATGCCCTATCACATGACACAATCCCTTCCTATGAACATGAAGTTGCCTCATACCAAGTCAGGCCATTGATCTATTAATGTCAGTACTGTCTGCTCTGACTGGCAGCAGTTCTCCAGGGTCTCTGTTGGAGGTCTGTTCACATACCCTGCCATCTGAAATTCTTTACCTTACAGATGCTGGGAATTGAAACTGGGACCTTC
>NW_015175660.1:3598-6368 GCF_001447785.1 Gekko japonicus | reverse complement strand
ACCCCCAAAACTCCAGTGATTTCCCAAGCTGGCCTTCGAAGCCCCACAGACAGGGAAGCCCCTCCCCGCACTCCAGAGACACACACAGGCCACAGAAGTTTCTGACAATCTTGTGAGCGACAACCCTGTATGCTCAGAGGAACTTGGGGAAGCGAAAAGGTTATCGTCATAGATTTAAAATTAATAGTTACATGATCAGTCGTTCTATGGCTGGGCAGGCACGTGTCTGGGCCTGTACACGGCATACGGTCGGCCACTGGCTCTTTTGCTTGATGGTCAATGTGGCTCTCTGTCAACCACAGAGGGAATGAAACTCATTTCATGAGTTGCCAAAAGCATGACACCATCTTTGACAACAGTTTGCTTCCCTTCGAGCATCAGGTGTTGACATACTTTCTCCTCCAGTCTTGTGGGTTAGCAAAGCAGGGCCAGTAGAGATAGATTCTTCCCCAGTGAACAAATCCAGAACCCATTGTGATGTCGACTCGGAACCTGGCCTGCCCGGTCAGTTGGCTCAACTGTCAACTGAGACTTGAGCTCAACGGTTTCTGCCGGAGAAATCTGTATCTCTGTAGATTAAATCCTTCAGACTAATATAATGGCTGAGGAAATGGTAAGGAATGTTTGGACTCTCCGTCTACAGGCCGAGAGGCTGGTGGTGGGGGGGGTACGCATGGAAATGCAGTTGGCACAGGAGGGAGGCCAGAGAGATTGGGCTGGTCAAAGGGTCCCAACCCCAAATGGCTCAGCCCCGGGTGGTAAAATGTCCTTAAAAATCAGTTGTATCATTAGACCTCATCTTATACATCAATTACATCATTGGAGAGTAGCCATCTTCTACGGATCTGGTCTTCTACTGCAGGTCATACTAGGATAAGATCAATAAAAGGTACAGTAAAAGAGCTGCCCATCTGGTGCCCTTTAAGTGTAACTGGTAGTCGGACCCAGGTTTTTTAAAAATGCCACGAGGGGCCCTTTCTTCATCACGAGGCAGTTCACGAGAGGGCTTTTCTCTTTCTGCTCTTCATCCATGTTCCTGAATTTACGCTGGTGATTCTGAGGATATCTTCCAAGGAGCACCCGGTGCTGGAGAGGCACGAGGAGTAGTACGGGGCGTGGGGAGGGAAGAAGCGGGAAGGGGGCAGCCGGCCCTCTCCATCAGGCCTGTTTCCAGCCACCCCTGAGGCCCTTTGCCTGGCACTTCAAGGGCTCTTCCTACCAGATTTGAATACATCCGGGGGAACCAGATGGGGAAGAGAATGGGGAGGAATGGTTAGGAGACGGTCTCCCGGTGGGACTTCCAGCCACAGAACTCACTCGGAGCTCCAAGGCAGTAAATTTCTCTCCCCTATTTGGGGTTCTTTGGACATGCCTTGTCAGCCCGTGGTCACCTGGACATCAGAACGCCATGCTCACTTTGGGTCCTCCTCGGAGAGAAAGGGAGGGTGTCAAGGACAAATGAAATGAATCATGCATTCTAGTGAAGAAGAAGCCAACTGTGATGATTCTGAGAAGGGTCTTGAATTAAACCTTCTCTGGACACTTTGGCCTTGCAGCTGCAGCACCATGACAGGGGAGAGGAAGAGGCGGCCCGTCAGGAGAGTGTGCAAGAAGGGGCTGCGGAAAGGCCTTTGGGTTGGGACACCCGGGAGGAGATCCGTCCGCTGCTGAGCCAGAGCCAGGGAGAAAACCAGGAGCCCAGACCAAACGAGGTGAGTCTTGCAAGGAAAGACAGAAGCTGGGAAGAGAACCAGAAGCACAGGTTGGTTCAGGGGTTGGAGGCATGAGAGAAGGATCAGGTAGAGGTCCGTGTCCAGAGAGTGAAGGAGAGGCCAACTGCAAGGGGGATGCCAGTTTTCCTAGGAAGCTGCCTGATGCAGCCTCAGAGGGTCCGTTCCCGTAGTCTTCTTGCCTCCTTGGACGGGGAGGAGCTCTCCCGGGACTTGGGCAGAGAAGGCTCCTCCCCAGCTCCGGGGATCCCAATGATGCCAGAGTTAGACCTTCTGCACGCAGAGCGTGAGGCCCAGTGTCACCACCTTAGGGACCCCTGCTGTAAAAGAACGAGATGAGGAATAAAGGAAAGGAAATCGGCATTCTTGTTTCTTTTGGAAGAATAATAAGAAGAAGCCAACTGTGAGGATTCTCAGGAGGGTCTTAAATTTAATCTTCTCCGGACACTTTGGCTTTGCAGCAGCAGCAGCAGCACGAGGAAGCAGAAGCAGAGGAGGCCCCTCGGGACATTCGGAAGAGGGCAGCAGAAGGGGATGCAGACGAGGCCTCGGCTTCGGGGTCTCCGGAGGATTTCTGGCCTCCACAAGGGGAACAGCATCAAGTACCCCTGGAGGTCATCGTCAATGTGGTGAGTCCTCAGAGGAGAGACAGAAGCTGGGCAGATGACCAGAAAAGTTGGTTGGTTTAGGGGTCAGGGGGAATGAGAGAAGAATTCAACAGACAGGCAAGATCCTGATCAATTAGAAACTGATAAATGAGAGACTAGAACAAACAGGCGTTGCCTTAGGTCTGCTGAAGCCATAGAAGTCGAGCAACAGCAAGGACCATAGTGTAAAAGCACTTTGTTCAACAAAGTGCACCCAATTGCTGTAAATAACAATTCACAGAGTTCAAAACTTACAGGGTATGTCCATAAGGAAAACCTGAGCATATTCCATTCCATCCGAATACGTTAGAGCGCCAAGTCCATAGGATGAATGAGAGGGCTTACCACCTCCTGGGAAGACACAGGTTTTCCTCTGAATCTGCCCAATGTGGC